>NC_056729.1:661997170-662064670 GCF_019279795.1 Protopterus annectens | reverse complement strand
CCATTATGTGCATCTTGCCAGGCTGAGTAAGGAGAAAGGCATGGTCAGCTACTTATCAGGGCTAGGATCTGCCACAAACTCATGTTATTAGACCACAAGTACCAATATGACTTATTCTTATTCCATGTGGGAATACAAGATCTGAGATATACCTCCCTAGACTATATTAAGAGACACATCTTGCAGCTCTAAGAATTTGTTTCCCAGGCTGGTATAAGCCTAGCATTGAGCAGCATTCCACCTTCTCCAAGGATGGTGCCACAACACAAACAAAGATGATTGACTTTAATAATTGGCTAAGTTTCTGGTGTCATTCTAAGGGGCTGCAATATTTGTCAGCAAGGAAAGAGATGGCCAACAGACTATGCTGCTTTAGCAGGGATGGTCTGCACCTCTCCCGTCTAGGCTTTTGAATTTTAGCTAAAACACTGTGTTCCCCTATAGTGCCTTTTTTAGACAATGCCAAGCTGAAAGTACTTCTGCCATAACAAGTCAAAACCAAGGAAATCTGAAGATATTACTGCTTCATGCTAGGAGTCTAAACAAAAAACTCCACTCCCTAGAAGCTATCTTCACCCTAGAGAATACTGACATTGTGCAGTCACTGAGATATAGTTTAAAGACGCTGAGAGCGCATCAGCAGTACAAGGTTATAATGCCTTCCACATATTTAGAACAGCTACTTCACAAGGAGGGACTAAATGTGGAGGTGTCTCTATTTACGTCAAAACTAAATATACTTCAAGGCTGGAAAAACAAGACAATGCACTTGAGCTGCTCCATGTTCAAATCACCAGAGGCAAAATCCAGTTCTATTTCCTTGCAAGCTATAGGTCCCCCATGACTCAGAAAACCCGTACCATGTATTTAAACATATTAGAAATACTAACCATCCAACCCAATAATATATTCATGGGTGACTTTAAATACCCCGCTATTAACTGGGAATCCTGTATGACACCAAACATGCAGGCACAGAGATTCCTGTATTTTGTAAACACAAACTCCCTGGACCAGGTAGTCAAGACACTAACCAGGGGTGTAACCATACTGGATCTGGTCCTAACTAATATGGAAGAGTGATGCACACCCACTACTGTAATTTCCTCCCTGGTAAGGTCAGACCACAAAATGGTCTCCTTTGAAGTACAAAAAAACTTTACCCCAAGCTAAACATGGAATATTCAAGAACTCAAAATCAAGCCACCCTTGTGGAATCATAGAATCAGTAGGGTGTATAACAGAAGGAAGGAAATTGTGGCAAAACGTAGGAGGTGCAGCACACAGCAGGATAAAAGCATTCTCATAAAACTAAATGAAAAACTCAGAGGAAAAATAAAGTCTACCACATCTGAGGTAAGTTTGACCACCCAGGCCAACAACAACCACAAGGCATACCTTAGCTATGTCCACAACCTCAAATGCAATACACAATTGTGTGCAGAGCTCATTGTAACTGGAGAAATCTAAATGAACCAGAAGATATAGCAAACCCCCTGGCTGATAAATTCAGCTCCAGCTTTACCCCTCTCACCCTCAACCGTCCCTGAGGAAATAACATCAAATATAACTCCCCCTACTATCACCAGAGAACAGGTCCTTAATGCTCTCTATCTCTAAGACCAAGAACACTGCATCAATGGGCCCAGACAATATCCCAGGATGCTTTCTTAATAGCATGAAACATGACCTATCAGGGCCTATGGAATTACTATATAACTGTAGCCTCCAAATAGGCTTTGTGCCTCATTAATAGAGAAGAGCAACAGTCATCCCTTTGCACAAAGGTGGATCATCTACAGAAACTGGAAACTACAGACCCATATGTCTCACTAGTCTTTTATGTAAAGCCATGGAAAGAATTATCATGGAAATGATCAATAGAGATATGGTACACCTCCAGACACTGGAACCAACCCAGTCTGGTTTTGTTAAGGGCAGATCATGCCTACTCAACCTGGTGGACTTCTTTAAGAAGGTAACAAAAGCAATGGATGAGGGAAAAAATGGTTCACACTGCCTACCTTGACCTAAGGCATTTGACACTATGCCTCAATCAGGCATTGTTGAAAAACTCAAGAGATTAGGTACAAACTCGTATGCCACCTGGTGGATAGCCAACTGGCTCAAAGACAGGACCCAGGAAGTTAGAATTGGGGAGTCCACCACTACAAAGAAGCCATTCCCAAGTAGAGTCCCTCAGGAATCAGTCCTTTGGCTGCTCCTTTTTGGCATTTACTTCTTTGAAGTCAGGGCTAATGTCCGTGGTCTTTGGCTGACTAAATTTGCAGATGATTGCAAATTAGCAGCTGTCATTGAATCCCACACTGACACAAACGTTCTCCAGGCGTAGCTAACACAGACATACAACTGGTGTCAGAGCCATGGACTAAAACTTGCATAATGCATAATACTATCCTTTGGGAAGTCCATCACCCCTGGTAACTATCATATTGACAACACACATATAACAGTTGATCCAGTAGTCAGGGACTTAGGGACATTCATAGATAGTAATCTAGCCTTTGAATGTCACGTCTACAAAATTGAGAAAACATTCTATGTTTTGCAACTTGTAAACAAAGGTATGGCATCTAAGTCCAAGGAAGTCATTGTTCCACTGTATTTGGCATTCATTAGACCTATCATTGGGTACAATGCCCCCTATAGTATGTACCTAACCAGGCAAATCCAACAACTGCAATATCCACAGAGGTTCCTCACTAAGCCAATACAGTGCATAAGTAAAATGTCCTGTGCAGAATGCATCAAGGCCCTATCCCTGTAGTCTGACTGCTACAGGCTTTTGAGGGAAGATCTATGCCTGGCATACAGGGCATTGTTGTACCCCACTCTGGACCTCCTGCATGTCCACAAAACAAACAGCACCAGAATTACCCATTCTAAAGACTTGCATCTTGCCTGTGATATACATAGGACCTGCTGGAGAGACAGGTATGTATCCCATAGACTACTCCCTTTATGAACAGGATCCCCATCCATGTGAAGTAGAGTTCCTCCTTAACACAATGCAAGTGTAACTTGGACAGTTGGATGGGGAACAAGGAATCCATCCATGGTTTGGCACCTATAGCTAAAATAGACAAAAGCAACCTGTAAATGGTTCATCCCCCAGGCCCCTGCTTGCAAATGTTTCATCTCCCAAGCCCATGCTTACACTTACCAAGGATATCAGAACTTGTTAGAAATTTGGGATGCATGGCTAGGCTTAAAAAACCCTTGTGTAAGTTAGCCTAGTAAACATCTATGAACCTATAAACCTATACTGTATGACCATTCTGATGGCATTTGTCTTTTATGCTGACATTCAATCCTGTGCTCTGATGTTGATGGGTTAATTGAAGATGTGTACACATAGGTGTGTACTACACACTCCTGAAAGAGAAACATAGATTTTCCATGAGACACATTTCATTGTGTGACTCCACAGCCCTTACAGCAGCATCCATTTTAACATAGACAAATTATTATGCTATCCACAGTATAAATGGCAAAGTAAATATCTGTAAATGACCAGTACAAGTAGCATGTCAACAGCACCAAGGGATGAAAGGAATTCATACTAGTGTATATATTCATCCTGTGCATCAGACACATGGCTTTATTTCCCTGCATTCATGAGAAAGATGCTAGGGATGTGGCACAGTTATCATCACTTGCACAGGGTGTTGTGTGGGGATACAGGAGACTTAGGCTGAACCAATAGGTTTGTAAGCATGTGCATGAGTAAGCAAGGGAAGAAGGCAAAATGGACCATAGAAATATTGCGTGTGTATCTGTAGGTGCCCTCAATGTGACATTGGTGTGTCTGCATAAACACAGTCAAGCTCAGTGCTAGTCATAAGTGTCGGCATGTTGGACAGCTGTGATCTGTACATGGTAGAGTTAACAATTCATCGGCTCTGCCCCTGAACATGAGAACTGGCTCTGCCAGGAGTTCCACTGGCATCTCCACACCCAAGGTCAGATGCTGTTCTACTACCTGAAGGTAACTGATGTCTCCTGGGCATATGTCTTTCACAGAAATATCCAGGACCATGAACCCATGGCCTGCTACTTCTTGGTGTGGACAGCACATTCCCCTCCTACACTGAATGTACTGCCACTATGGGAGCATGATTGGGCACAGCCACACTGACTCTCAGCAGATGTAGTGGCTGACCTATGCATATGAGACTGATGCTCAACTCCAGTCAGACATTCCATTACAGACAATATGTGTCCTATGACAGATAGTGTGCAATCTGTCTCACACCTATCCCTTTGCACTGTGTCAGTCAACTGATCCAGGGTAACAGGAACACGGTGGAGGCAGTCATGGATTTCAGACTGTGCTGCTTCCATGATCCTAAGTATTCATCAGGAGTTACTTTCCAAACATTTCCATGCCTCCATGATGGCCCTAAATATACACCAAGTGACACATGATGAGATACCTGCAACAGGTGGTGGAGAGATGGCCGGCCTCCTATGAGCACCCCTATCAATCTGCCTGTGTGGAACCTCACCAACAGTTTTGCTATGGCTAGTGTTGACAGTCACTGAAGCCACAGTAGCCACACTTCCCTGTTCAATGTCCCCACCCTACAACTCTCCAATATCTGTGGCCTCAGGAGACTGGGTATGCATAGGCATGCTGGCTGTGTACAATGATAAAGAGGGTGGCCGAGGGATGTAAACCTCTGTCTGATTCTGCCTCTGTAACCCTCAGCTGTGCATTAATTTGATCACCATCACCAGAGTCTGAAGAGACATTGACATCAGGTGGTGTAGGGGACAAGGAGCAACCTCCCTGGTCACCTGTGGTAAAAAGGAAAAAGCAATACATTAATCCTGCACTACTATGCCCTGCACTACTAAGGTGCAATATATGTTAAGCTGTATACATTTCTGTCACTACTACAGACTTGTATACTTCCCCACCTCACAGAGTAGGACATGTGGACATTATTTTCTAACCCTAATCTCTAATGATTTTGAAATAATTATTCAGAAAACAACAATCTTATGAGAAAAAAATAAATGTGTGAGAAAAAAATGCGGGCATTCTGCAAAAATCTGTACACTTGACAGTTATGGCAATCATTAATGTGCTGACAATAGTTTTCAAGTCAATCACTATGGTCATACCTACAAGGCAGAGGTATGAGTCTAAACTGTGGATATTCAGAAAATATCTTTACACTTGACAATCATGCAGACAGTACATCAATCCAGCCATCAGGCGTGGGATGACACTTTGGCTAAGACACTGAAATATATCTTCATCTCTGACATACCAGTTTTCTGCTTACTAGCAGCAGGAGCATGGCCTCTTCCAATTCCTGACGGTCCTGGAAAAAGTTGGAAAGATAACAGCAGCAGCACCACATGTTACAGTGTAACAGGGGTTAATACATCCAATAATCTCATAGCTACAGTAACTGCAGTGTTAAAAGGTATATGCCTATAACTGCAGCTAACATAGTCCCCCCCCAAAAAAAAAAACACCTGACACTCATATAAAACTATATATACCTGTACAGGATGAATGTGACAGTATTCTACTGCTCATCTAATTAAGCATACCCGGAATCTCCTCTTGAAAGGAATGGGTGGCACCCACATCCACAGCATATTGGTTGATGGATGCCTGGGAGCTGTCCTGTGTTTTAAGGTTTGCCAGGAATTCCTATGTGGCTGTGAGCAGAAGTTTACTGCAGGCCCACCACCAGTGACCTGACGATCCTCAGCCATGTCAGCTGCATGCCTTCTTGTTGCATTGAACATGTCTGTGGCACGGTGTTACACCTGCTGGCATGTATGATTTTGATTACTCACGGCATTGATGGTGTGCACCAGTTTATCCGACAGGGCTGCATGTTCTGACTTATTTGCCCTCCCTCAGGACAGCATGATCTGAAAATGTTGTCACAATGCCTCAATGATGAGTTTGTTTTCCACCTCAGAAAATGGTGGCCTGCGACGTGCATGCATAATGTTTCCTGAAATACAAAGAAATGAGAACACATATAAGGATCACATACATATGAGTAAACTATATAGATATATAGCATTAAAGGAAAGCTAACAGTAATCAACTCTGAGTGCCTTCACATGACACCTCTGCACTTACAGCCGAGGGCTCTCTGAGGTGCCAGGAATTGTATGCTGTTACAACTAAGGGCCTTCCTCAAGCATGAATAACTTTTTACTCACGATTTAGCTCCACTGTTAAAAAATAAGTTGAAGAAGTACCTGAACTCTGTCAGTTACCTTCTCAACTTATTTTTAAGTGTGGAGGTGACAGATGGTTGTATTTCAATCTTTTGAGAAAATCGGCTTGCTGTGCACCTTGTATCTTCTTGCGATCACAGCAAGCTGATTATGTATGCGAATGTGTCTCACTTTGAAATTGCTCCATTACATTTCTTTGTGTACTTGCAGTAATTCATACATTCAATCCTTGTTATACATTTCTTGTAACTACTGACCCAGACAACCTGCCAGAAAAGTAGAAATTAATTTTGTCTGGAACTCAAAAGTACTTTAGTACGATAAGTGACTATACGACTAACACTGGTGTACGCATATTAAAAATAGTCCCTAATTCTGTCAAACGTTCCTGACTTTGCTTCAGATTTTCACCTTTTGTGTAAGTCATTGAAAATTACAGTCAGTAATGGCAGGTATTAAAACTTTTTGCCCGCACGCTATAAAAACGTGCAACGGATTGGCCCAGCCAAACCAAATCCTCCCGTTGTAACTAATATACTAACGGAAAAGGTCCGGCCGCCCGGACTTTTTCCAGGGTTATTAAAGAGCTTAACAAAGAGTTTTTCATATAGCAGACAAAAGCAAATCGTTGCTTTGCTTTTGTGCTGTTCATTATTGTCTCGCTATGTTTAACTATTAAATCAAGTAAGCAACGGAGATCTTTACGATCTCATTGCTTTTAAAGCCTCAATTAATATAAAGAATGAGTTTAACATATGAGTTGAAGTAGAAAATAAGCAGCGGAGATTCCATTGCTTGTTTTTAAAGCTGTCGTATCATTAAACCCATTTATTTATAAGGAGTTGTGTAAACGAAAGCCCGCTGTTTCTCGTCTCCTCTGCTTTTCTGATGTACTTCGCGACATGCGGCGAGGTACTGTGCGTACCAGAACACACGCCGAACACTGGTGAAGGGCAGCAAAGAGACAAAGAGATATGCGTATTTAATAATTTAATTTTCTTTTCTTAAATCAATCTCAAATAAATATTAGTATTTCTAATTTCTGGATTGGTAATAGACGGTTTTACCCACGGTTAGCTTTGGGGTACGCGACCAAACCACGCCAACTGTGGGTAAATCCAGCATTACCCACACCCAGGCGTGGGTTATTGCTATAATAGTTTTTTGTGAGAGATGGTGCTGTAAACTGCTGAATGCCCATACTGTTTCTCTAGTTGCAGCTGCTCCTTTTATTCATTTATTTTTTTTTAATCAAACAAGGAGACAGCAGAAATGATATGATATATATTGCAGTGAAGGAAATACCCGTAAAAGAACTTTCAATTTTAACAGAAAAGGTCAGTGATGCTTGCTTAGTAAAAGTTAAAATAACAACTTTGCTTGAGCTGAAGCAGGTAAGGCTTCACCTGTCTCTTTAGAAGGGGGTTCCTATTAAACATGTGAGCATTGTAAATGCGAGCCTTTGAACTGCAAAATGTTATGTGTGATTTTTGCTTGCTTTTTGTGGTAAATCGCTGAAAATTGCAGTCAGTAATGGCAGGTATTTAAATTATATGTTTTGTGAGATATAGTGCTGTAACGGCTGAATGCCGGTACTGTTTCCGTATTCGCGGTTGTGGTTGAGATTGTGAGATTTTCTATTTTAATCATTTCACTCACTTGTGCAACCTTTCCAAGCAAACCTTAGAGAATCCACCTTGTCCTGGTTTCTGAGCTGTCTTACAAGGATATAGCAAAATGAAATTGCTCTTACCTGTATCGGAGCATAAATGCAACAATAGAGGCATTTCTGCAGTTTGTTTTGGTGCGCTGCTTTTCCTTGGATTTACAGATAGCACTTGATGAAATCATGTCACTTGACTGTGGCATTCATTCATTGTGCAGATAACGTTACTGTAGCCCTTACATTGCTGAAAATCAGGATGTCCTGGTGCGTTTTTTTTTTTTACAGTTTGAGAAATAGCTGATTGAATATAAGCTATTACTGTTTCTAAAACTAAAATTGTGTTACACGGTAAAAAACTGAGCAGAGTTGGGACCATGCTCTTCAGAGTATCTATTTTTTAGAGGATGTAATTGAAATTCCCTAGAACTGAATGTCAACTGTTAGAGAATTTAACATAGAAACAGATAACTGGTGGAAAGTGACTATTAAACCCACCCACTCACTTTGTTTTCCTACTAGGTGGTTGAGGTGCCATGCTTTTTTGTCAACCTGTATATTACTTCTGTTATTACAGTTAATTTGTGTCCCATCCATTCCTGAATTCATCATTTTGTACGCTAAAGCCTTTTCAGAAAAATTCTCCCATTTGTCTACAACCCTCTTTGTAAAATATTCTGTTGACTTCTACTAATCTCTTTTCAGGCTAATCTTGTCCTTACTTCTAGAACTTAGCCACGTTAAAGGCAGTCATGCAAGTAGAAATCAAGGGGAAAAAAACAACTATTTCTGTGTGAGATGTGGATCTGTCAATAAGAGTTTTGCTGCATGTTTTAACCTGCCAGGTCCACTTCTGCTAATCCCCATCAGCACCAACATTATTCCAAATGCTTTGATATTTAGCAGTCTCCTAACAAACTAGTATTGATAGCTAGAGACTTCAGTCCTTACATAGCAGCTAAAAATCTGCTGGTAGCTTCCTCAAGTGATCCATGCACAGGGTTTGATTCCTTCAACCTCTGTATGCCTACTGTGTGACTGTAGGACACATTACCAGACAATGTTTCTGGGTTGACTTTTTAAAGGTTGCATGTGGATGAGTACCATTAACAAATGCAAACAAAAAATACATCAGTAGTTAAATATTATATATAATCTCATCCTGAAGCACTCCCTTTTTCTTAAGATTCACAGAATCCTATATCATCTATGGAGTATCTTCAGCATATCTATGTACACATTATTCCCTTTAGGAATCCACATTCTGTGAAACCTGGCCCTTTGTCTGCTTTCCATTTTCTCTGTCTCAGCTCTCCTGCAACATTATCATCTTGTTTTAGCTTACCTTGTCCACCAAAAGCCACATGTAAATCCTCCTCATTACCCTTGACTTTAAAGGATATTAGTGGTTTTGTTGTTTTAGCAATCTTTCTTTACTTGTCGGTACCGTGAGTAACCTTTTTAGTTTGTCCTGAAAGCCAAGCAGAGTTGTACATTTTTCTTCAAACTATGGGGAGTAACACAGCAATTGATAACATTTAGGAATATGGTGTTAAAATATATGACAGCATCATGTTTTTTAGTATAGTACAGTTGATGGCTTTTAAAAGGTGATAGCATTCCCCTCAACTGTCCAGATTTTTGCAGAATGTCCATATTTTGGTCTGTTCCTCATAAAAAGGACTGAAGTTGCTAAATAAGGGACATTTGAGTTTTATATTTCATTTTCTTTAGAAAATGCATACTAACACAAATTCTTTTATTCTACCAATTTTCTATGTTCACCAGAACCTATTTTAATTTTAGGCTTTGCCTAGATTTCTTGAGGTTGAAGTTTGTGTGTGTGCATGTGTGTGTGTGTGTGTGTGTGTGTGTGTGTGTGTGTGTGTGTGTGTGTGTGTGTGTGTGCGTGCATGTGTGTGTGTGCGAGTCAAATGCCCTAGTTATGTCTAGAAGATGGTTAGTAATTTGATTTGTCTCACACTCTGTACCTCAGCTACAGGAAACAAGAGCCTGAATCCTATACCCCAACTGCCAAGCTGCATGAGTTTCAATTGTATTTTCAAGGAATTGTGAGCTTCAAGGGAAGAGAAGTTTACTAAAGGTTAATTTGATAAAATATTTCATTCTGGCACTTGTGCATGCATCATTTTATTGAACATGTCGCTTGGAGGAATGCTTCATTGTGGTGGTTGTACATACTACCCAATGCTACTGATAGGTCATTTGGTTAATTGTTTCATTTGGTGATTGTGCAGACCTCAATATTTTACTGAATGGGGTGCTTGGGTGAATGTCTCATGCTGGTGCATGTGTATTCCTGGACATACTAATGAAGGGGGTGTTTGGGGAAATGCTTTATTGTGCATCAGGGAAGTGATTGTGCATACATAGTCAGTCTGCTGAAGTGAACGCTGGACAACATAGTTCACTCTGTCATTGTGGTGCTTCTCCATACACAACACAAACAACTGAAGGGGTTACTTTGTAAAATAATCCTTTAGTGTGTCAGGGAATAGCCTTTTCATAATTGGACAATACACAATCAGATGTATTCCAGTTTTACAATTGCTGTGTTCTGTTGGCTTGTCCATCACAGTGTAGGCTATAGGTATTGCAGGAAAAGAGTTCTCATTTTCTGGTAAATGGAATTGTCCAGCTGGACAGGGGCCATTTTTTGTTGTAGACAAAGGCAGAAAAGATGTACAATAGTACTCGTCCACATATATTATGGGAGTTTGTGACACGTTACAGACACATGATATTGGTCAGATAGACTATCACTGATTATTATGATTACTATGATTTCTTTTTTTGTAGTTAACCAGTTTTTCGTAGTTACCAGAGTGTGTTTGCATAAATAGTTGGCATGGTTGCCTTACTGTTAACCACAACACTGTTTGTAGAGCCGTAACTGTAAAGTGTCCCTGATTTTCATAAACGTCCCTGGCTTTCATGTAAATTTTAACTGTGTCCTTTATCCCTCATAAAACAGAAGACATCTGGACCAAAACTTATGAATTACCCTTAATAAAAGAGAATAATAATATACTCACGGTTATAAGGAGAAAACTGTTATACTCATGGTTATAAGGAGAATACTATTATACTCATGGTTATAAGGAGAATACTATTATACTCATGGTTATAAGGAGAATACTATTATACTCATGGTTAAAAGGAGAATACTATTATACTCATGGTTATAAGGAGAATAATATTATACTCATGGTTATAATGAGAATATTATTATACTCATGGTTATAAGGAGAATACTATTATACTCATGGTTATAAGGAGAATACTATTATAATCATGGTTAAAAGGAGAATACTATTATACTCATGGTTATAAGGAGAATACTATTATACTCATGGTTATAAGGAGAATACTATTATAATCATGGTTAAAAGGAGAATACTATTATACTCATGGTTATAAGGAGAATACTATTATACTCATGGTTATAAGGAGAATACTATTATACTCATGGTTATAAGGAGAATACTATTATACTCATGGTTATAAGGAGAATAATATTATACTCATGGTTATAAGGAGAATACTATTATACTCATGGTTATAATGAGAATACTATTATACTCATGGTTATAATGAGAATACTATTATACTCATGGTTATAAGGAGAATACTATTATGCTCATGGTTATAAGGAGAATAATATTATAATCATGGTTAAAAGGAGAATACTATTATACTCATGGTCAAAAGGAGAATACTATTATACTCATGGTTATAAGGAGAATAATATTATACTCATGGTTATAAGGAGAATAATATTATACTCATGGTTATAAGGAGAATACTATTATACTCATGGTTATAAGGAGAATACTATTATACTCATGGTTAAAAGGAGAATACTATTATACTCATGGTTAAAAGGAGAATACTATTATACTCATGGTTATAAGGAGAATACTATTATACTCATGGTTAAAAGGAGAATACTATTATACTCATGGTTAAAAGGAGAATAATATTATACTCATGGCTATAAGGAGAATACTATTATACTCATGGTTATAAGGATAATAATATTATAATCATGGTTAAAAGGAGAATAATATTATACTCATGATTATAAGGAGAATACTATTATACTCATGGTTATAAGGAGAATAATATTATACTCATGGTTATAAGGAGAATACTATTATAATCATGGTTATAATGAGAATACTATTATACTCATGGTTATAAGAAGAATACTATTATACTCATGGTTATAAGGAGAATACTATTATACTCATGGTTAAAAGGAGAATACTATTATACTCACGGTTATAACGAGAATACTATTATACTCACGGTTAAAAGGAGAATACTATTATACTCATGGTTAAAAGGATAATACTATTATACTCATGGTTATAAGGAAAATACTATTATACTCATGGTTAAAAGGAGAATACTATTATACTCATGGTTAAAAGGAGAATAATATTATACTCATGGTTATAAGGAGAATACTATTATACTCATGGTTAAAAGGAGAATACTATTATACTCATGGTTATAAGGAGAATACTATTATACTCATGGTTATAAGGACAATACTATTATACTCATGGTTATAAGGACAATACTATTATACTCATGGTTATAAGGAGAATACTATTATACTCATGGTTAAAAGGAGAATACTATTATACTCATGGTTATAAGGAGAATAATATTATACTCATGGTTATAAGGACAATACTATTATACTCATGGTTATAAGGAGAATAATATTATACTCATGGTTATAAGGAGAATACTATTATACTCATGGTTATAAGGAGAATAATATTATACTCATGGTTATAAGGAGAATACTATTATACTCATGGTTATAAGGAGAATACTATTATACTCATGGTTATAAGGAGAATAATATTATAATCATGGTTAAAAGGAGAATACTATTATACTCATGGTTATAAGGAGAATACTATTATACTCATGGTTATAAGGAGAATACTATTATACTCATGGTTATAAGGAGAATAATATTATACTCATGGTTATAAGGAGAATACTATTATACTCATGGTTATAAGGAGAATACTATTATACTCATGGTTAAAAGGAGAATACTATTATACTCATGGTTATAAGGAGAATACTATTATACTCATGGTTATAAGGAGAATAATATTATACTCATGGTTATAAGGAGAATACTATTATACTCATGGTTATAAGGAGAATACTATTATACTCATGGTTATAAGGAGAATACTATTATACTCATGGTTAAAATGAGAATACTATTATACTCATGGTTAAAAGGATAATACTATTATACTCATGGTTATAAGGAGAATAATATTATACTCATAGTTATAAGGAGAATAATATTATACTCATGGTTATAAGGAGAATACTATTATACTCATGGTTATAAGGAGAATACTATTATACTCATGGTTAAAATGAGAATAATATTATACTCATGGTTATAAGGAGAATACTATTATACTCATGGTTATAAGGAGAATAATATTATACTCATGGTTATAAGGAGAATAATATTATACTCATGGTTATAAGGAGAATACTATTATACTCATGGTTATAAGGAGAATAATATTATACTCATGGTTATAAGGAGAATAATATTATACTCATGGTTATAAGGAGAATACTATTATACTCATGGTTATAAGGAGAATAATATTATACTCATGGTTATAGACTTGTTTTACTTAGAAAAATGTTCTAGTAAGTCACTTTCTTATTCCATCAATATCTTTAGGTAACAATACTAATATTGTAAAAGTATCCCTGATTATGTAGAAATGCTGGAATGATGGATAACAGCAACAGTTCTGATAAATATATCCAAACGTTCTGCACATGTATTCTAATTTGGTCTTTCGTCCAACTCAATAATGTCCGGGTGGTATGAGAGGCTTTTATTGTATTGCTGATTGTTGGCATTGCTCAACCAGATATGTTTGACAGTATTTATGCCTTTTTTACTTCATGGTCTTATTGTAACCAGAGGGATTGTTAGGTGAGATAAAATTAATTACTACTGTTTGGAGTAATTATTAGATGGAGCAACCATGTATTAGATGGAGCAACCATATACGTTTGACATTTCAGCTTGTATTATTCCATTTCTGATTATACTCAGTATTTACCTAAGTGAGACAACAGTTATTACTTGCTGACTACTACCAGCATGGATCTACCATATATTTTATGCATTTTTCCTGGCTATATCAGTCATATCTGTAATTTAGGTGGGAGGAAGGGCTTAGTAATATGTCAGTGTTACACTATTTTTACTGAATTATTAAGGTATTCTCCTAACAGATGATAATGAGTCTGTGTTACATAGCAGCTGCACAAGGTAATATAATGAATGCCTACTCAACAGGTTATGTGAAGCAGTTATCACCTGTGCCTGAGCATGCATAACTTCGCAGCAATGAAATGCAGGTCATTAGCACATTAATAATGACTACAGTTACAAAATAGCACCGAGTCATTATCACGTCTCAGGTAAAACTCTAAGCAGCTGTCACTGTTATTCACATAAGTAGATGTCGTTATCACACTGATGAATGCACAAGCCAGATTTGTTTTTGTTTTTTTTTTGTCTATGCGTAGTCATTTCAAGGCCACCCCCATCAGTTTCTTTATGTTATTTTTTACAATTTGTGTGATGCACTGTAAGGTCCCCATTGAGGTTATATGCTTCATATTTTTGTGAACTACTTCAATTGAGCATCCTATCATGTAGTATTTTCATGTATCACATGCTCACTACAGTGGATATAAAAAGTGTACACACCTCTGTTAAAATGCCAGGTTTTTATGGTATTCTGGTTCTTATGGGATGTGGCTATAGTCAATGCTTTCATTATATTTCATGAAAGCAGCAGCCACATGCAATTGTCATTCTCTGGCCGTGCTATTCCAGCAACACAGTTATGTGAATAGCAGCGAAGATTCCAACAGAAAAACAAGGTAATGAACATTATATACTATTACATGTCATAGTAATGCAATAAATCCCTCAAACATCATCAGTAACTGACTTGCATTTCTTCCCTGTGCAGGTACTTCTACCTTGGGACACTGAAATGGCTTCAGGAGCAGAGGAATGACAAGTGAGAGTGTGGGTGTGTGACCATTCCTACATTCACTGGGCTGCCAGACATGCTTCCGGAAATAAAAAAAATACTACAACTTGAGCTTCCCCACATCTAGCGTGAAGGTGCACTGGATTGCAAGAAGAGGCGTTCATTGCGGTGGACTTCTGTGGTTGTTGGAAGAGAAGTGTTCCATCTACCCTTAGCCTGACATTCTTGTCTTGCACATTGGAGGGAACGATGTCATCACTCATCCACTTGACAGCTGAGGTTTGCAATCAAGGAGAGTTTTGAACGCATGCAGTCATGGTGGCCACATTGTTATTTTGTGTGTTCTGACATAATCCCTTGCCAGAGCTGGAGACATGCAAACAGCCAATGGGCAGCGCACAAGGCCAGACAGTTGCAGAATGGTTTCATGCATGGATTGATGCTCAGGGTTGGTGGATCCATAATTAGCCACAACAGCATCAATGCAGAAGATGATCACCTGTTCAGAAGTGATGAAGTTCACCTAAATGAAGATGGCATTGAACGATTCTTGAGGGATCTGCACAATAGCGACCAGAGAAGGAAATCAGATGTCTCTGGACAATTTTCTTCTGAATCCAGTTAATTCCTCTGAGAGAGGTGATAGAGATGAGCGTTCTAATTCTCAGAGAGTGCCTACTGAAAATAATGTTATTTGGGAAAAGTGGGAAGAAGAAAGAAGAAGACGGTCTCCCAATCCCTTTTCCAGTGTTGGAAGGAAAATTCCTTTGTCTGTTAATGCGGAAAACAAGCTTTTGTTTGAGGAATTGGAGAAACTAATGTGGAAAGAAACTGCTGTACATTATAATATATGTGGTCTTCAGAAATACATAGAGACAGATATAACACCTAGGGTCTCAGAGTTTTAAAGACCCTCTACTCCATTTGACCTTTCTTTGGACTCTGATTGTGTTTTGCACAAGAGGTGGGTCAATGCTGCACATGTCTGTGTTACTGAATGGTTACATATACTTATTGAACGTGATTCACTTAAACAAAAAGAATTGTGTAATAACATCAAAAAAATGTATACAGATTTATCTAGTACTGTTTCTGTGGCTACATTTGATGAGTTTCTATCTCAAACTAATCAGAAACTCAAGGAATATGAAGCTACTTTAGTTGAGCGTAAAAAAGGCAAACTTCTCCGTGATATGCGTGACTATGAAGCCAATCGGGCTTTTTTGTCTAAAGCACAACGCACAAAAGTGCGTAAACAAGTTAGGTTTCAGTCCGGTAGACAGATGAATGTTTCTCATGTGTCTTCAGCGTCGGAAGGGGGATATACATCTTACGAAGACGGAGAATATGAAACGGAGTTTCCAGTATTACCAATGACCCAACAAAGGAGAACTTTCGCTCTACATTTCGTGGAGAGGCCACCTCTTTTCATCATCAACAGGGACAGAAAGCGGACATGGGACCAATCTTCCTTTCCAGGTGGACAACGTTATGGACATGGGGGATATAAGAGGGGTAGAAAATGAACATGTATCGAATAATTTAAGGTATTGTAATACTGCAGATTATGTTATTAATTTATCTGGTTATGATTTTAACTGTGTTGAAATGTCTTTACTTAATAGGGTTTGAAATTTATCCCCACAGTTATTAATCCCTTCATGAACTTAAAAGATATGTATGTGTTTGGCAGGAAATTACATTTGAAACATTTCTTTAGTAACTGTTCGACGTCTTTAAATTCTGCTGATACATTTGATGATAGAAGTTCTGGTGATAGTTATTTTTCTTGTTTTTCAGATGAAGCTATTAATGCATATTGCCAGCTAGACACTACTAAGATACCTACCACTAGTAATTTTACTCCTGGCTATTTAAATAATGACATATGTCAGTTTGTTAGTTTAGTTAATTTTTTTACTGAACTTAATTATGAAAAATTTATGAGTAATAAAACTAATGTTGATTATAACTTGCAATGGAATGAGTGGCAAGCTTTAGTTAGGCTCAGTAAAAGAACTGACATAATTTTCAAACCTTCTGATAAAGGTAATAAGCTTGTTGTTTTGAATTCTGCTGATTACTTTTCTATGTGTATGGAACATTTAAATGACAGTAACACTTATAAAGTTATATCTGTAGATGTTTATTTTAAATCAGTTCAGAATATTTAGATTTGTTAAATAAAGGGTTAGGCTAGGTTATTTTAGTTCCACTGATGTTAAAAAGAAATTTCAGATAGAAGGTTCAAAAATGGCTCTTTTTATTGCCTGCCTACCCAAAATACATAAAAATCTGTCTAGGCCCCAGGAGGCCTATTGTTTCTGGTTCTTTGTATTTTTGCATAATTTGGGTATTTTTCTACATCAATTTCTAGCTCCTTTGTATACAAATTGCCATCATATATTTGTGATGTTTTTGATTTTCTGAATAAGATGAAAGGGGTGAAAATAAATGCTAGGATGACGTGGTTTACTATTGATGTTAAAAGCCACTATACCAACATTAAACCCCCTTTTGGCATTGAGGCTGTTAGATACTTTTGGGTGACAATCCGGTCACAGCATTTATTATAGAGTTACTTCATTTTTGTTTGACTCATAATTTTTTGAGTTTAATGAGATTTTGTATCATCAGTTACAGGGTACAGCCATGGGGGCTTCTTTTGCCCCATGTATGCTAATTATTTATGGGTTTATTTGAACTAGAAACAATATACAAGCATAGATTTTTCAGACCCATGTAATATCTTATTATAGGTTCGTGGATGATCTAATATTCTTGGTGGATGCTGATGAAAGAGTCATTAAAGCATTTGTTAAAGATATTAATCATTATAGATTTTCTATGAGTTTTGATGGTCTAAAAATGGGACTTGTTGTCCCATTTTGGATGCTATTCTCGATATTTCTAAAGGTACTAAAATTATTACTTGATCAATAGAAAATTTGACGGTACTAATTTTTATTTACATGGAACCAGTGGCCATCCTCCTCATCGTTGGATGCCTTACCATATGGGGAAATGTTACGTACATATAGATTATGTGGAAGACCTGATATTTTCAGCAAGAAATGAATACTTTGATGGAATCTTTCTTGAGTAGGGGATATAACAAAGATATTTTAAACAGATGTTTTGATAAATTAGTTAAAGAGTTAAGCTTTTGATGGTGCAAATAGTTATTTTCCTGCAAAAATGTGGCTCAATATAATGGTAATAATAACTGTAAGGAAAATATGTATTTTGTAACCACTTATGGTTGTTTTACTTCTCAATTTCTTGATATAGTAAAACAATTTTGGTCTTTACTTTCTTGCAAAATGTTGAACAGTGGCGAATGTTAATTTACAATTTTCCTATCGGAGAGGTAGAAATATAAAATTTTTTGGTTAAAAGTAAATTTATTTTGCCTCCACCTTCATTATATAAAGAACCATGCCAAGTTGGCACTTTCCCTTGTGGAAATTGCAAATGTTGCAAATATATCACACCATGTTTTCCATTTATTAATGATGTTAAGTTTACTCCTGTTAAGCAGTTTTGTTGTAAGTCAGTAGGGGTTATTTATGCTCTATGTTGTCCATGTAATATGTATTACATAGGAGAAACAAAAAGGGCCTTCAAACTGAGATTGTTAGAGCATATAAGGGACATTAAGAATGGTAATATTGAAAGCCCTGTAGCTTTGCATTTTTAGAATGTCATAACAAAAATAGTGAAGGTTTAAAAGCCACTATTTTAGAACAAGTTAAGCCAATAATGTATTGTCAGCAGGATGTTAAAACTGTGTTACTGCAAAAAGAAGCTCTGCTTATTTTAAAGTATAAAACTATGTCTCCTTGTGGGCTCAATGCTGAGTTCAATTGGAGAGTGTTGCTTAATTAATTGCTTACTTGTTTAATTGAGTTACTAGTTTGTTATAAAATGTGGATGCTTGTATACAATTTTATTCTCCTTGAAGGCTTTGGCCGAGACGTCAGAGATTTTATTAAAGAACTTTTTGGATACTGTGGTCGTTGTTTGCTACTTGCTGCTTGCTTCTTGGTGCCTTTTCGTTGTTTTTAATGCAATAAATCCCTCAAACATCATCAGTAACTGACTTGCATTTCTTCCCTGTGCAGGTACTTCTACCTTGGGACACTGAAATGGCTTCAGGAGCAGAGGAATGACAAGTGAGAGTGTGGGTGTGTGACCATTCCTACATTCACTGGGCTGCCAGACATGCTTCCGGAAATAAAAAAAATACTACAACTTGAGCTTCCCCACATCTAGCGTGAAGGTGCACTGGATTGCAAGAAGAGGCGTTCATTGCGGTGGACTCCTGTGGTTGTTGGAAGAGAAGTGTTCCATCTACCCTTAGCCTGACATTCTTGTCTTGCACATTGGAGGGAACGATGTCATCACTCATCCACTTGACAGCTGAGGTTTGCAATCAAGGAGAGTTTTGAACGCATGCAGTCATGGTGGCCACATTGTTATTTTGTGTGTTCTGACATAATCCCTTGCCAGAGCTGGAGACATGCAAACAGCCAATGGGCAGCGCACAAGGCCAGACAGTTGCAGAATGGTTTCATGCATGGATTGATGCTCAGGGTTGGCGGATCTATAATTAGCCACAACAGCATCAATGCAGAAGATGATCACCTGTTCAGAAGTGATGAAGTTCACCTAAATGAAGATGGCATTGAACGATTCTTGAGGGATCTGCACAATAGCGTGATGGCAGTAATGCATGACATACAAGCAACATGTACCTAGTGAAAAAAAGATGGAAAACAACCATGACCAAGTAGGAGCTGTATCATAAGTCAAAGTTTATTATATTTCATGGAAACCTTTTTCACTACTTAGAACACAGTAAAAGAATTGTAATTGTGCCCCTTCTAGGGAACATGTCAACATGCTAAGTAATACCTCATTTGAAGACAGTGTTATTCCTTACAGCATGGTGAAAGAACTATGCCTGTGGGCTGTACACATGCATGCATATCACAATTTGATTAGGAATTAGCTTATGGAAATTATGATTGTTTTCATATTTTGGTAAATAACTTTGGTAGGGAGCATGTAATTGTGCCAAGTGATACCTCATTTTGAAGACAGTTCCAGTACATACAACTTGGTAAAATAACTGTCTGTATGCTGTGCACATGTACAGATATTACAGTTTATGACTTAGGTTATGAAAATTATGATTTTTCTCATATTTTGGTAAATGTGGTAAATGACTTTGCTAGGAAGCATGTAATTGTTCCAAGTGATACCTCATTTTGAAAAGAGTTTCAGTACATACAGCACAATTAAAGAACTGTGTCTTTATGCTGTGCACATGTACAGATATCACAGTTTGTTTAGGACTAAGGTTATGAAAATTATGATTTTTTCCATATTTTGGTAAATAACTTTGCAAAGGAGCATGTTAATGTGCTAAGTAATACCTCATTTTGAAGACTGTATTAATAGTTACACCATGGTAAAAGAACTGTGTCTGAATGCAGTACACATGTATTGATATCACAGTTTGTTTATTCTTGTAAGATTATGAAAATTATTCATTTGCAATATTTCTCATTAATATGCCCATATTTTTTCAAGGGAGCATGGTGACAACACAAATGCTCCATCATTTTGAAGCTGACATTGAGCCGCACAATGTCTACACTGATATGTAGCCTCTGTCTGTTACATGTGATTAGGTTCATAGGTAGGTACTAGGCTATCGGCCCAAGGGCCTACATAAGCCTAGCCACCCTGGCTTACTTCACCCAAGAAAGTTATTTTTCTGTGCCACTGTCGAGCAGAGACACATAAGTGATCCCCGGGGTGTATTTCCTATTTCCCATCCACTTATCAAGATTTTTCTTGAAGAGTGCTAATGAAGAACTTTGCTTGACATAGATGGGTAACCTGTTCCAGAGTATGGAAAGTCTCTGGGACAGGAATCTATCCCTCCAGCATGTCCTGTTTATCATGGTGACAAGGTTTAGGTCCCTAGAGCGTGTAGCTTGGAGGGATTGGGATTTCTTTAGGTGTAGCATGTCTAACAGCTCTGGGTTTGACATAGCTTTATATGTTAGGCAGAGATCACCTCGGAGTAGGCGATATGCTACAGAGTAAAGCTGGAGTTTTTTTGAGGCGGTTAGTGTAGGGCATTTGTTTGAGGCCAGTAATCCTCTTTGTGAGGTACTTCTATGGCCTTTCCAACTGCTGCAGATGTCTTGTGACGTGCATTCCAAAAGGGGCGTTGTACTCTATAATGGGTCTAATGAGTGTCAAGTACAGAGGAACAATGACCTCTTTTTTCCTGGATGAGAACCCTTTTATGATGAGGTGTGCCACGTAGAAGGACTTCCTGACTACTGCGGTGATGTGACTATCAAAGGAGAGACTACTGTCCACCTGGGTCCCAAGGTCTCTTATCACATATTTGGTGTTAAGTAGATTACTGCCTATATGGTAGTTCATGGGTACAGAGTTTTTACCAAAGGGGGTGACACTACACCTTTTGGCATTGAGCTTGAGGCCATGGCTCTGACATCAGGCATCTGTCTCAGCGAGGACCTTCTGTAGGATGTCCACATCATTTGGGGACTTGACTATGGCTCCTAGTTTTCAGTCATCTGCAAACGTCATTAGCCTGAGGCCTTCCGTGTTAGCCTGTACTTCAGAGAAGTAGATATCAAACAGGAGAGGTCCCAGGACGGAACCCTATGGTACTCCACTTGTCACTGCTTTGAGGTCAGATTTGGAGTTTGCAACTTTTACAGTGTGGGTTCTGTCAGGGAGCCAGTTGGCAACCCATCTTGTGACGTAGGGATTTATACCTAGTTTAGTGAGTTTAGCTATAATTCCAGAATGGGGGATGGTGTTGAAAGCCTTGGCAAGGTCAAGATAGGCTGTGTGAACCACCTTACACTCATCTACGGCTTTGGTGGCTGCCTCAAAGAACTCGATCAGGTTCAGGAGGCATGATCTGCCTTTCACAAAACTGAACTGGGTAGGATCCAGAGTTTGGAGGTTACCACTATCTTTGTTTATGAGTTCCATGATGATACATTCCATGGCTTTGCAGACCAGGCTCATCAGGCTAATAGGTCGATAGTTCCCGGAATCAGTGGTGGCTCTCCCTTTGTGGCGTGGGATAACTGTTGTTGTGCGCCATTCAGTGGGCACAAAGCCTGATGCAAGGCTATTATTGAACATGGTGCTTAAGTGGGGAGCCAGTTCGTTCTGAAGTTCATGTAAAATGCAGTCTGGGATGTTGTCCAGTCCCATGGATGCTGTGTTTTTGGCTTTAGAGAGTGCAGCTTTTACCTGCATAGTTGTGATTACAGGGACTCTGTATTATTCCTGTATAGATATGGGCCCTTTAGGGGGTGGGGGGGTAAAGTTAGCACTGAAACTATCTGCCAGGATGTTGGCAATATCAGTTGGTTTTGTAATTTTCGTGCCGTTGTGCTGTAACTCAGAGGAGATCTGGGTGTTGCCATTGAGATTCTTGACATAGCGATAGAATACTTTGTGGTTGTCCTTAAAAATTAGTGGCAATTTTTTTTTTGTTGCTAGCTTTGGAAGATCTTATAAGGGATCTCAGCTTCTTACTGAGGCTGACCAGGGAGCTCCTCCACTCATGGGATTTTACACTCTTTTGCAACAGTTTCTTCCTTCTGTTGTACAGTTTGTTTATGGCAGGGGACCATCAGAGTGGCTTCCTTTTTTTGGAGGTTAGCATCTTGGTTCTGTTTGGGATAGCACAATCCATGCACTCATGTAAGTGCTTATAGAGTGTATTTGTGTAGGATTCAGCAGTTGTAACTGTATTGTCCATCTGCATGGGTGTCATGAAGTTCGCCACTTCTGTCTTAAGAAGCATGAAGTTGGCTTTGGAGAAATTTTTTACTGTGGTTTCCTTAATGGGGGGTGGGGGCGGGATGTGGATATCAAGGGTAATTAGCTTATGGTCAGATCGGACCATCGAGGAGTTGACTTCAGGTGTGGAACATCAGTCACTCATGTTGGTAATGACTAGGTCTAGGATATTGTTGCCCCTGGTGGGGGTGTGGATAAGTTGATCCAGGGCAATGTAGTTTATGAATTCCAGAAAGTTTTGAGCTAAGGAGTTGGTACACGAGTAGTATTCCCAGTTAATGGTGGGGTAGTTGAAGTCACCCATTATTAGGGTGTTTGGTTGAACCCTAATATTTTCCAGTACATCAAGAAAAGAGGAGTGGGAATCCTGGGGCATGGTGGGGGATCTGTAGCAAGCTACAATTTGGATTGCAGTTTTGGCCAGAGTTAGTTGCACTTGGATAACCTTGGATGCATTATGCTGAGCAGCTAGCCTGGAGGTGTGGATATCCTTAATGAATATGGACACACCTCCACCTTTGGTGTTTCAGTCCAGGTTACATGGCCAAAAAGTGTGGTATCAGTTATAGCCTGGTAGTGCAGGGGTGCTCTCTGGAGCCTTGAACCAGGTCTCAGTCACTGCACAGATATCGATGTTCTCCATTTTAAGGAGTGCCTCGAGTGAGTGCATTTTGAGATTTAGACTTCTAGCATTGAGTAGCATTACCCTAAGTTTTTGGTTGCCTGTTCCTGTTACGGTGGTGAATTTGTTATTTGAACCTTGCCTAAAAAAGGCACTATAGGGGCAGCAAGAGCCTTAGCCAGTATCCGGAATCCCAGGGGCAACAGGTGCAGGCCATCTGTGCAAGGCATTGTGGTCTGTCGATCATGTCATCCCAAGCAGACAGATACTGGATCCCCTTAGAATGACAACAGAAGCTTAACCAATTGTTGAAGTCAATAATTTTGTCCTTGTACTGCGGTATCATTCTGGGTGATGGCAGAATGCTACTCAGGGCTAGGGTCATACCTGCCTGGGCTACAAGATTTGAGAGCTCTTCCATGTCTCTTTGCATGTAGTCCAGGGAGGAACGTCTCAGGTCATTCACACCAACATGGACAATGACAGAGTCATATCTGTACTTGTTGTGGAGTGACCTGAGTGCATGGGTTATGTGGAGGATCCTGGCACCTGACAGGCAGCTGACAGTAACCTTCTCCTTGTTTAGCCTGGTGAGTGGGACATCAGTGTGCCTGACTATAGAGTCACCTATGACTAGTGTGTTGGGTATGTTGTTTTGCCTTAATGGCTGTGGTTGAGTGGCACACTGAGTCTGCGGGCTATGTGTCATTTGGGTTGTGTTGGGGGATGGAGGTTGCTTGCGTTTCTGCTTTGGAGGTCTCTGTTGCTTAGACAGATTATTATTGAGAGCCTCCGCGAATGTTTTTGTGTTACTATGTGTGGATTTTGGTGGTGTAGACTTAGTGAGACTATGTGATGAGTGTGGTGCGGTACAAATGTTTACCCTCTCCTCATGACTGTCAAGTTCAGTCTTGGTTGGGAAGAGCTTTACCTCCAGTTTGGCTAGATAAGTGCATCTCTCACAGGTTGTACTGTTGGGTGGTAGGAGGAGAGTGTTGTCTGTGTACATGAGGCAATTTCTACATTGCCTCAAGATGCCCAGATTCATCAGATAGATAGAAGAGAACACTGGGAGCTGACCCTTGGACATGTCTGAATAAAAAAATTATTTTCTTCTAGATAAGTGAGGAAAGTGAGTACAAAAACTGTTTTTCTCTAAGCAATTAACTACAAAAACTGTTTTCCTCTAGGTAATGAGGAAGGTTGAGTGCTATAGTAATTAGTAGCTTATTTAGTGCTTACAAGTTCTGAACAAGTGCTGAGCATGAATAAGCAAATTTAAGTGCTAAAACTAAGAATCTGTATCTGTACTAGACGGATTACAGGACAGACACAAGTGCAAATGCATGCTTTCAAATCAGAAAGTTGAGATAAAGGGAAGAGATTGCCCAAACGGCCAATAACTACAATTTCTGGGCCAGAACCACTCCTTATGTGGTAGACAGGTTAACTTGTGCTTACCACTCCCACTGCTGAGCTAGAAGGCTTCCCTCCAAAACAGAAAGGCTTGGGGGCTCAGAAGCTTACATACAGTCCTGGATACAGCAAATCCATATCTGGAACACTAGTTACAGGAAAGGTAGGAAAGAGGCTTACAGTTTTTTTTTTGTTTGTTTTTTTTTTACAGAAAAGTAGCAAAAAGAGTAGTCAAAACAATTCACATGCAGTGCAAGCTAGCACACTTGAGTACGTAGCAATATTAGATCAAACACAGTTTAAAAAATGCAATTAAATTAAAAAGGACTAAAAGCAAGTGCAGAAAGAGTTTATTAGGTAGAATGTGGTAAAGAGATGGGACTGGGGGAGTGTCCCAGATCAAATCTACAGTGGGATGGGCAACTGCAAAAGCCACCAAATTTAGATTACATGCCAAAAATAGGGAGGAAGGGTGGGACAAAACAATTTCATCAGAGATCTAAGCAACAACTAACAGTACAAACTGTAAAACCAAAAAAATATACTCGGCTCTGTATATTTGCAGACAGATTGGAAAGCAGTCTCTCGGAACACAGGTTCCAGCAATTAAATGCAGGCTGTTACTAACAGGTCTAATTTTATGCAAGTGATCCTTGAGTTAGATAACACACAAGCTGTAAAAACCAGTTATACCAACTGAAGACATGGCAGAAAATGTGGGGGGGACAGTTTCAACAGAGATCTAAGCAACAACTAACAGTACAAACTCTAAAACCAAAAAAACATACTCAGCTCTGTGTATTTGCAGATAGATTGGAAAGCAGTCTCTCAGAACAGGGAAACAACAGTTTCAACAGAGATCTAAGCAACAATTAACAAACTGTAAAACCAAAAAAAATATACTCAGCTCTGTATATTTGCAGATAGATTGTAAAGCAGTCTCTCAGAACACAGGTTCCAGCAGTTAAATGCTGATGAGATATTATGCTTTGTTTATTTATCAGTTATGAGAAATATATATATATATATATGAAAAATATAATATTAATCAAATTTCTGTGACTATCTCCATAACGAAGCATTACACAGTAATGGCTAAGGTATTATTTTAAAGCTGACATTAATACAAATAAATCAATTACAACTTGCATGGGTCTACATGGCACATTCACTAAGATATTGTGATTTGTCTTACCAAAAAGATAAAAAAATATGCACAGTATCATCATTCCTTAGCAAATATTTAATAATGACTTAGATACGCACTATCAATATTTACACTGTTGGAAAGGTTAGTGACTGGTTAACAACTTTTGCTTTTACATTTTTAGTCTAGCTCTTATGATTAAAGAGTTATGAACATTTGTTTTCTGTATGGTATTGCAAATGGATTTTTTGAAAATGAGCTCAGGCTGCACTGTTGTTCCTATGGTGGAAGTAAGCAGGCAGCATTTACCTAGCTGCTCTGGAGTGAGTGTTACACATCTCATATTCAATAATGGGCCAAAAATACAAAGGGTGTGGACACAACTAGGATAGTAGCAATGGTGCTGTATTCCTGTCTGTGCCTTGCCAGGTACTCACATATGCTCACACACCCAACACAGCAGTCCATTGTAGTGTGCCCCATAGCAGGAAACACCCCCCCCCCCACAATCAAAAGAAATATAAACAATAGTCCAACAAAACAGCAGTGTACTATTACAACTGCTATCAAAGGAAGTATACAGGTGACCTGTGTACCAAGTTATCAGAGAGCATTATACCCTTGGTGTACTCTACATCCTCTGTACATCTAACAGGGCTGGAGATCAATGCCATGTCATCAATACAGTTCTAACAGAGGCTTAATGATACATTCTTCCTAAGTATATTTAAACACATGCATCATGTAGGAAACAAAAGGGATAAATACCTGATGGAGTACAATATTCCTCTTTTGAAACATATTGCTCTACATGAAGTTTGTCAACGAGCTAGACATAAGACATAACTCTCATCCACAGTGGTTTGCCTTGCTAGAAATTTACCTTTTTATGATGGTTCTCATTAACAGTTGATTGCATCTGAACCAATCTGTGCTTTAGAAATGCTAAATGTAGTCTACACAGCTGATTTGTAGTATAATCAGCCAATCCCATGCAACTACTCAACAAGATATAAGGCATGAATGTAGATTCCATTCCCTTTCTTATATGTCAGGGTGAAAAATTGTGGGGTAAAGATATATTGTCAGTGTGACACCAGGGAAATACTGCCAGTTCAGCTATCTGGAATTTTGTAAATAGTTATATGCCACTTAAAAATATTAATATGATTTATATAGAAATGTGACACTGCCAGCCCAGCTATCTGGAATTTTGTAAATAATCATATGTCATTTGTGAATAGTAATATGATTCATATGCTTGTCCTTCAAATGTAAGAGAACTGCATGTTATGTACTGAGCTACAAGAATGTAACCACAGTGTACCCTACTGGAAAAGAACAGAAATGTATGTGGGTCTATATTACAACATTGAATATTTAACAGTTCGAATTACTAAAGGTCAGCCTTTAGTGATCGAACTGTTAAAACACTGAATGTTCAGCAAAAAAAAAAAAATAAAAACAAACAAAAAAAAAAATAAAAGCTGCTCCCCCCACACCCCCCACTACTTAAATATACAAACTCCGAGACCACACTACATTAAAGTAAAAGGAAATCTTCCCTTACGGAGCTTTCCGTTTACTTGTTTGATGTTTGGCAGTTTCGCTATTCTCGTGTTGACAATGTCAGATTCGACATTGTTGGCTTTTGAGAATCTAACATAGACCCAATGTATATAAACTATATACCTGTGCAAATGTATGTTTTAATGGCAGAAGCTGAACCATACAGAGTTAACTTGCAAAACTTCAAGAAAATAAGTGGAAATTGTTGCACAATTCTGTTATCTCTTAGTTTCACCTCAGCGCAGATACAGTGTCTAGAGGTAGAGGCTTTTCTATTGTCTTGAAACAGAAATAATTACTAGGTTTCAAATGTAAAATAGTTTTTATTGCTACATGACTTCCTAGCAGATGCACACTTCTGAGAATGATGTATTTTTGACACAGAGTTGTTAAATTCTAAGTATCTGTTTAGTCTGGGAACTAAAGTCAGCTGACAAAGAGTGATGTCATCCGAGCTAACCCAGTAGTAATGTTGAATATTAATTTAAAAACTGTCTCAGAGAGAAAGTCTGTGCATATTGTATTTGTCTTTGGACCTGGAAGCATTCATCTTCAGCACTTCTGTCTTGCTAATAGTTAGTAACTAGGAAAAAGTGAGTTCTTTTAGATATAGATAGGAATATAGTGAGCATTAGTTTAGATGTTTTCTGTATTTATTTGAGACTGTCCTGCAGTGTTGTTTTAAAATATTTTCTGTCATTCTGAACTTTGTAGTTACTGTATTGATTGAGTATTGTTTTGCTCTTTTATTATTTATTATTAAATATATTTAAACCTTCAGTTGTGGCTGGTTTGTTTAGAGATTTTTAAGCTCTTAGCGTGCATGCATATGTATTTGGTGATACTGTACAGGCCACTTCTAAATAGCCTTGAAAGTCTTAATCACACTTACCATTTGGATAATAGTAACATTACACAGTAAGATTGGGCATCCTTTGTAAGGGCCTTAGAGTAGCTGATAAAGAGTTGGTTGGTGGCAGTGATAAATACCTTATAGTCTGGGCAGAAGGGGGCATAGCCAGTAAACTTGTGCCAGCCTTCCTCAGGAATGTCTGTGTGTTTGTATATAAATCAAATCTCAAAGTGTGTGTGTGTGTGTGTGTGTGTGTGTGTGTGTGTGTGTGTGTGTGTGTGTGTGTGTGTGTGTGTGTGTGTGTGTGTGTGTGTCAGCTGCTTGGGCAGAGACACATAGCACTGGTTAGATAGAGAGGGTGCTGGAGGTTTTGACTTGACTACTCGGCTGAGATCTTAACTCTATAGCTGTGCCAGTGGGGAGTCTTATTGGGGATCTGGAGAAAGAGGAAGAAAGCAGCCCCAGACTGACTGTGATCTATGTGTTCTCGTAAGGGAAATTGTACTTTACTGTGTGTGTATTTGTCATCCTCCCAATGTGTACATCCCTCACTGGTGGTAGTGGTGAGGATTGAAGCTCCTGGATTACTGGGCCAGTGCAGGGGCATCACATATTAATTGTTTGGCAGTGGTGAGATAGCCACATCACATATTAATTGGTTGACTGTGGTGAGATAGCTACATCACATATTAATTGCCCTATAGTGGTGTAGATATTGAATCCCTGCAGCCTGTGTACAGTGGTTACCAAAGGTGTTTGTACTCTCTATCAGCTATGCAGTGAAGATTCAGAGTTTATTTCAAAACTGTTTATTTTTTTTGTTAGCTTAGTTAGTCAGGGAGAGCAGGCAAGCATGTCAGCAGAGGAGTATGGCAAGCTGACAAGTAGCCAGTTGGCTGATATGTGCCAGGCTAAAGAACTGGTGCATACCAACATGATTAAAGCAGACATGACTGCAGCTTTAGTCAAAGCTGCATCACAGAATAGCAACCAGGAGGGCAATCAGACTTGCCATGGAGATGTACAATTCTTAGAAAATGGGCAGCTCAACCTTTCCACAGTGGTCTTAAAAATCCATCTGGAGTTAAAGAGACTTGAGATGGAGGCCAGGCATTTGGAAATAGAAGCAGCAGAGAGACTGAGACATCTGGAGGCTGAGGAAAATGAGAGCCAGAGGCAACATGAAAAGGAGATGCTGATTCTTCACCAGAGTCATGGAGGTAATGTGGAAAGGAGTACCCAAACCCCAGTAGCAACAAACGTCAGTAAATTTCTTCCACAATTTACAGAGGGGGATAATTTTGATAGTTTCATTCATATGTTTGAAAGGGTATGTAAAGGGTACAATGTTGACCAAGGGCTCTGGGTACAGTAACTGACCCCCTTACCCCATGGTAAAGCTGTAACTGTTATGTCCAAATTGTCTGATACTGATTGTTTAAATTATAATTTTGTAAAGAACTGTTTGCTAAAATGTTTTAAGTTAACATCTGAAGCTTATAGAAAAAAGTTTCATGAGTATAGATGCAAGGCAGATGAAAGTGTGTGCGAATATGTTGCTGAATTAAGCACTTATTTTCATAGGTGGGTGAGTGGATGTCAGATCACCACTTTTGAAGGGCTGGCAGGCATTTTGCTGAGGGAACAAGCCCTTAGCACTTTGCCTGAGGACATGAGAATCTGGTTAGCTGATAGACAATGTAATACTGTAAATGATTTGGAGAAGAAGGGAGACATATACCTAGCAAGCAGGGCATCACTGCACAAGGAAGGGATACCCAGTGTTTCTCATGGTTATAAGAGAATGCATGGTGGGCAGCCCAGACTGCCTCAACAGAGTCTGCTGGTAGCAGGGGAAGCCACTTGTCCAGTAACATGTCCAGGACCAAGAGTTAAATGTTTTAAATGCAACCAGTGGGGCCATGTAGCATCTAGATGTCCATGGAGGCAAGGTGGGGAACAAAAGGTGGAATTACCAGTAAGTGGGAATGACAAAATGCCAGCAGTAAGTTGTCTTGAGACAATAAGGGTACCAAACTACCACAAAAGATTACATCCTACCTTAGTGACTGGGAAAAGGCTATGGCTAAGAGAGACACAGCCTCTGACCTAACCATTGTGAAGCTTGCAATGATTACAGAGGAGCACTACTTGCTTGGGTAGTCTACTTCAGTCAGAGCTTTAGGAGGGACCCCATTCCAAATACCTTTGGCTAGGGTTAACCTTGACTGGGAGGGTGGAAAAGGAAGTGAGGATATCCCTGCAGATGTCCTGATAGGGAATGATTTTGATAATGCAGTACCATGTGTGCATGCAGTTACATGCAGTCAGGCTTGGAGGCAAACATGTGGGTCTGGTAGCCAGGGAGAGACCCAGACAGATTGCACACTTGCCACCAGGATGGGTGACGTGATTACTTCAGAGAGGGAGCTACCCTGTAGCAGTGAGACTGAAGATGTGCTACAGCTACTTGGGGGTACTGATGCTCCCTTTGACAGAGTAACTGCAAGGACAGAGGTGAGTAGTTGTACCCAGGCTGACAGTGAGGCACTGCTGTCAAAGGATACCAGACTTCCTGTGGAAGGGGAGCTAAGAAGGTTATAAAGAGATAGTCGAGACAGGCTCAGCTCTCAGACCCTACATTGCAAGGCCTGAGGTAGGTAACTAGTGAGACACCTGATTCTCAAGTGAAGGGGGGAAATCTGTATATTGGGACAAAGGGTTACTGTATAGAGAATTAACCCATGAAAGAGGACTATAGGGTGAGAGAATACAGCAGTTGGTAGTGCCCAGAGCCTACTGTCTGACACTTCTAGCCATAGCTCATGATATTCCCTTTGCAGGTCATATGGGCATAAAATGTATGAAGAAACATATTATGCAGAACTTCTATTGATGCAAGACTTCCAGAGATGTAACAGGGTACTGCAGGACCTGTGAACATAGCCAAAAGGTAGGCAAGGCAGGAGACAATGTGAACGCTCCTTTGTTGCCTTTGCCTGTGATTGAAGAGCCATTTCAGAGGGTAGCTTTGGATATTGTAGGCCCTCTGAGTACCCCAAGTTCCACAGGGAAAAGGTATATCCTATTGTTAGTAGATTATACTACCAGATACCCTGAGATAGTGGTTCTGTCCTCCATTGAGGCAGAAAAGTGGCAAATGCTTTGTTAGAAATTTTCAGCAGGGTAGGTTTTCCAAAAGAAATCCTGAATGACAGAGGTGCCAATTTCATGTCAGACCTGCTGGCTTGTTTGTGGAAGCACTGTACCTAAACACCACCTCTACCATCCCCAGACAAATGGTCTTGTTGAGAGGTTAAACTCTACACTCAAGATGATGCTACATGCATTTGCACACCAGTTTAAGAGGGACTGGGACAAATATTTGCCGCATCTGTTGTTTGCTTACAGAGAGGTTCCCCAGGAATCCACAAGTTTTTCACCCTTTGAGTTGCTGTATGGACATAGGGTGAGGGGATCTGTAGATTTGATTCAAGATGAGTGGGAGGGTGAGTGTGAATCCCACAAGGAGTCTGTTGTGGCATATGTTCTAAACCTCAGGACAAAGCTCAGGGAACTCATGGGCTTAGCCCAGGAGAACCTGGCAGAAGGCCAACAGCAGAAAGTCTGGTATGACAGTAATGATTGACTTTTTAGATGTACTCCTTACTAAATCCGATTTGAATCAGGTCCATAGTAGTATTTATAAAAAAACAACAAGAAAGAATGCATTACTACATATAAATAGTGTGCATCCTAGGCATATAGCACGTAATGTGCTTAAAGGACAAGTCTATAGGACACTTAGACTGCACAACTATGACTCAGAGGCACACAATGCCCTGGCTAAGCTTAAACAGGATTTTTTGCAGAGGGGTTACTCTGAAAAAGAAATAAACACCACTATAACTGAAGCATGAGACTTAGGAACAACAGATGTAAACCATATTATAAAGATATGGCTGGAAATGAATGTGAAATTCAAAGGGCAGATGCACATTTGAATATTTTTCAGTTCTCCAGTGACATCAACGAATATTGTGATGTCATCAAAAGAAATTGGCATATCTTACATACTAATCCTGAGCTGAGAAACAAAATTGATAAAGTACCTTCATTCTCTTTTAGAAATAATATCTCCCTTAAACAGCATCTGTGTAATAAAGATAGTTACCATACTAGGAGAATATATGAATCTACTCGAATAGGAACTTTCCCTTGCAGAAATCACTCTGCCTGCCAATATATTTATTCCAGCTATGTATATACACATCCCACTAGAAAATTCACCATAAATGCTAAACACTATGCAGACTGTCTTACGTCAAACATAGTTTACTTTGCCTTTTGTCAGCAATGCCATGTTTTTTATGTAGGTAAAACAAATTGATTATTAAAAGACAGAATATTAGAACATAATAGAGACATTCGCAGTCAAAAGTTGAGTAATGCCTTAGCAAACCATGTTATGGCCACTGACAAAACACATATTTTTAAATTTTTTGTTATTCAGTCATTGAACGAGAGGGCGGCACAGAAACAAAAGTTGAAGCACTGGAACAGAAATGGATTTTATTGTTGGATGCTGAAAAATTTCCAGGAATAAATGGTGCTTTTTCTGTGAAACCCTTTTTGAAACTAAAAAGGCTTAAACATTAGTTTTAGATAGAAGCATCTATCTACATATATATGTTTTTTATATGTATTTTTGTAAGTTGTATATATATTTTCGTAAGTTGTATATACTCTGAAATTAAGTATGTGTGTTTTACTTGAATTGCATCTACTAATTTTATTACTTGATTGATTAATTAATTGGAACAAATTGGTTCTATTCATTCCTATTTAAACATTTGATGCATTTTAAAGTTTTAGTCTGATGAAGCGACAGTGTATGTCTGCGAAAATGCTTACTTTTACTTTTTCTCTTATTTTTTTATTAAAGAGAAGTCCTGTGTACATTGGGAGTATTTTGTTTTTTCAGTTTTTCTCTTCTGCTCCCAGTCTTACCCTCGAGTTATTTTTATCTGTTAACTCATGGTCTTAGCCCAGGAGAACCTGTCAGAAGGCCAACGGCAGAAAGTCTGGTATGACAGTAATGCTTGAACTAGAGAGTATGCTGTAGTGCAGCAGGTAATGGTTCTCATTCCTGTCAGACACAACAAGCTGCAGGCAGCTTGGGAGGGACCCTACAAAGGGGTAAGAAAGGTTAGTGATGTTAATTACATGGTAAAACTGCTAGGCAGGAGGCAGGGGGCAGAAACTGTACCATGTTAACATGATGAAAACTTACTATGGCAGGGAGGCCCTTGTGCTAAGTATTTGCGGTACAAGGCAGGAGGAGTCTGAGGGGGGTCTATTGCTAGAGAGTCAGCCAGGAAAATCCCAAATTACTATGGTGGAGCCTAGGGTTGCAGGCATATGATGGGAAAGTGCAGAACAGTACAGGGGTCAGCAAAGCCAAGGCAGCTGGAATCTGAAGACAAGGAATGGGGTAAGGTATTCCCAGATAGGCTCAACCCTCTCAAGCAAAGTTTCTCAAAGGTCACTTGAAAAACTAGCTTGAGTTTTTGGGAGGGGATAAATGTGACACCAGGGAAAATACTGCCAGTCCAGCTATCTGGAATTTTGTAAATAACTATATGTCACTTGAAAATATTAATATGATTTATATAGAAATGTGACACTGCCAGCCCAGCTATCTGGAATTTTTTAAATGATCATATGTCATTTGTGAATAGTAATATGATTCATATGCCTGTCCTACAAATGCAAGAGAAATGTATGTTATGTACTGAGCTTCAGGAATGCAACCACAGTGTAACCTACTGGAAAAGAATAGAAATGTATATAAACTATATACCTGTGCAAATGTATGTTTTAATAGTAGAAGGTGGAACATACAGAGTTAACTTGCAAAACTTCAAGAAAATAAGTGGAAATTGTTTTACAATTCTGTTATCTCTCAGTTTCACATCAGCGCAGATACAATGTCTAGAGGTAGAGGCTTTTCTACTGTCTTGAAACAGAAATAATTACTAGGTTTCAAATGTAAAAGTGTTTTTATTGCTCACTGACATCCTAACAGCTGCACACTTCTGAGAGATATGTATTTTTGACACAGAGATGTTAAATTCTAAGTATCTGTTTAGCCTGGGAACTGAAGTCAGGTGACAAAGAGTGATGTCATCCGAGCTAACCCAGCAGTAATGTTGAATATTAATTTAAAAACTCTCTCAGAGAGAAAGTCTGTGCATTTTGTATTTGTCTTTGGACCTGGAAACATCCATCTTCAGCACTTCTGTCTTGCTAATAGTAAGTAACTAGGGAAAAGTGACTTATTTTAGATATATATAGGAATTTTTATTTATTTATTTATTTATTGACAGTTGTTGACCTGAAAAGTCCACTGAACTTGAGACCCATTTTCAGTGGAGGCCCAGGGAGAAAAGCTCCAAGTTACATAAAAATCATTACATGTATTTGTAAGGAAACAAGCAAATGACATAATACAGAAAACTTTATAGTGAAGATTAGTTTAGATATTTTCTGTATTTATTTGAGACTGTCATGCAATGTTGTTTTAATATATTTTCTGTGATTCTAAACTCTGGAGTTACTGTATTGATTATTGTTTTGTTCTTTTATTATTTATTATTAAATATATTTAAACGTTTCAATTGTGGCTGGCTTGTTTAGAGATATTTAAGCTCTTAGAGTACTTGCATATGTATTTGGTGACACTGTACAGGCCACTCCTAAAATAGCCTTGAAAATCATAGTCACACTTACTATTTGGATAATAGTAACATTACACAGTAAGATTGGACACCCTTTGTAAGGGCCTTAGAGTAGCTAATGGAGAGTTGGTTGGTGGCAGTGATAACTACCTTATTTTCTGGGCAGAAGGGGCATAGCTACTGTGTCAGCATTTCCCAGGAGTGCTCTGTGCTTGTATATAAATCAAATCTCAAAGAGTGTGTGTGTGTGTGTGTGTGTGTGTGTGTGTGTGTGTGTGTGTGTGTGTGTGTGTGTGTGTGTGTGTGTGTGTGTGTGTGTTGCAGTTATCTGGGCAGTGCCAGAAAGCAATGGTTGGTCAGAGCGGGTGTTGTAGGTTTTGGCTTGACCACTAGGCTGAGATCTTAACCGTATAGCTGTGTCTGTCGGCAGTCTTATTGGGGATCTGGAGACAGAGGGGAGAAACCAGCCCCAGACTGACTTTGATCTCTGTGTGCTCTTAAGGGAAATTGGACTTTATTGTGTTTGTACTTGCCATCCTCCCAGTGTGTACGCCCCTCACTGGTGCTAGTGGTGAGGATTGAGGCTCCTTGATTACTGGGCCAGTGCAGGGGCATCACAGTCTGCACAGAGAGAATGTTTGTAGCAGCTACTTTTTAAAGATGTGTGTGTGTTGCAGGCTGAAGCTGCTGCTGCTGCTTCTGGCAATATGCACAGAGAGAGAGAGAGAGGGTGAAGACTTTGCAGGATGACAACAGAAACAGAGAAGAATAACTGAAGGACCTCTGGCAGCCTTGATTAACAGCCAGAGCCAGATTGAGGGAACTTATCCCACTGGAAAATAAGGTATGTGTTTAAGGTAAGTATATTAGTCAAAGGTATCATTAAGAGAGTAAAACGCAACATGCTTGGTGTGTCCTAGAACAAGGTAGTGGGAACATTAAGCATTATATCAACCACTCAAACAACTGCCAAGTCCGGTGTAATGTCATGATAATCATCTGGAACATGTGTGCTGGAAACCCTTGCTTCTCAAACACCCTCCATACATGTATGTTAATTGTGCAGCTTTGAATTAGTGGGCCACATTTGCATTACATACTTCAGATTTCTGTGGGAATTCATGGTAATGCAAAACCTGACATTCTAGGCACTTTCTAGGGTTGTAATAGCAATAGTTAAAATGTGTTCCTATCTGTAGGCCTTTGACCTCCATTATTTAGAAACAGACATTCCATCTGTACTGCATTGTATAGATAAATAGGTAATGACACAGTCATCAAAAGTTATAATGGTGGTGTACACTTACTGTACATGTATGACACAGCTGTATTTGAACCCAGGACTATGTGAACCCACACAATAAATATTTTCAAAGCATTTCACAGATGAACTACAGAGTCGGTGATATAGCAGGTGTGTTTTTGCATGTTGTACAGATAATTGCATACTGAACTGCTGTTACATAGCTCACTTGCATCTATTACTATGTGTATGGCTATATAGTGATTTATTTCTCTGACAGATTCCCAATTAAATTCCAAATTTTCCATTAATCTTTTAGCAGATTTGCTAACACACTCAGTGATGAGAAAATAACAATTACTATCTTTTGCTTACAACACCTGTGCTGATTAACTGCCTGTGTGGCTTGGTGGGTTGATACACTGTTGTTCAAGTCAGATAGTACTGGGGCTGATATAGGGCATAGGTGATCTTTTTGAATGTGATTATTATGGTTGCACATATATGTAATAATACACCACCATTTAGCTTAGCTTAGCAATGCTGCACAGCATCATGCAATGATTCTTTTAAGAAAAGAAAATTGGGGAGATAGGAAAGTGGTGAAATGGGGTGCAAACAGGGAGTAAAACATAGTGAAAGGTAGGTAGGAATTTGCAGGAAGGGTGTAGGAAAGAGTCATAGCTATCCATTTCTTCAACAGCAACAACTGTGCACTTGCAAAGATTTTTTGCTGAATTTGGACTGTCACCCCCAGAGAGAGAGAGAGAGAGTGCGTTGTCAAGCAAATTGCACCAAATTAAGTGTATCCCGTGAACACATGTGCAAAATGGAGAGCTATGTATGGGACAACATTTTTTTTTTCGGGACAGGTGCCCTTTTTTTTTTTTAAGGAGAGTGGAATGTTGGGGAAGGAACATATGGATGTGTGGAGAAGGTAAGTTGGGAAGGTGAGGAAGCATTTGCATTCAGAAAAGACATACAAGACAGCAAACAGGGTTGATGAGGCACACAAGAGGGGGTAAACACTTTGGATGGGGAGGGGTTGGGGGGATCCAGGTCCCATGGACGTCAGACATGGTAACATTGTGACTCAAGTCCTCACCCATGGGATTGTCAGCACTGTACCTTCACTGCTCCTGTGGAGGCAGTGGCTGACACCGGTGCCTGTGGTCAGACTGCTGCTCCAGGATGGACATCATGCTCTTCATCCAGCATATGCATGTGCCAACAGTATGTTGCACAAGCCTACTCACAATGACTGGCAGTTGTGCATGGGTGACATAGGCATCCCCTCTGCTTCCACTCTCAGATGGGGAGCACACTCCCAGCCTGTGGAGCAGAACTAGCTAAAGGAGCAGAAGTAGTACGGGAGGTGCCACCAGGCTGCAGCCCAGACATGCTGGGCCCTGTTGCCTCAGCTGGGGGAGCCAAGGTAGGTGGATTGCCAGGAACTGGCCTACCTTGTTGTGCTGTGGTAAAAAATATATAAACATAAAGGAAAAAAAACGTAATCCAAACAAATGTAATGAATAAGATAAAAGAAAATAAGGAATAATGGAAACAACTGAAAAATAATATAATGAGAACACAAAAATAAATAATGCAAATGCAAATTTATTTAAAAGCAAAGCAATACTAAATTATACATAATGACAACATAAGAGGCAATACCAAATAATATGATAATAGTAAATATATTGATTAAATAAATAGAAGAGGAGGAGGGGTGGGTTGAGAGAAGAAAGAACATTAGTAGCATCACAAATACTATACTGAAACATTCTACAAATAAGTTCTTTTATATATGTTAGATTTTACTAACACTTCTGACTGCTATGGTGTTTATTATTTGAAATACTACCCTGTTCCTTATGCACACACTATAGTTCAGATCATATTGCATCCAACAATCATTCAATATTGCTTACATTGGATATATGATGTTCCATATAAGTACTTCTCAACCTCTTAGCATGAGACATTATGGCCCAAGCCATACATAATGGGGAAACAAAGGCACAACAACAAGCAACATTCTTACATAGTGTGCTCTTACAATAGTACCAAGGTGTTTGGATAACAGATTTGCCAATAAAATGCATTTAGAGAGATGTCTATTATCTGAAATTCAGAGGACTGACATTTTTTTCTGACATTAATCCTCACCAATGTGGCAGAGACTGGCCAGTAAAAGATCATATACCAAACAAACCACACTTATGAGGCAGTATTCAGCACATTCTGCAAAAATCATGACGATTGAGAGGTATGTCCATGTACACTTATTACACCTGACAGCTGGACATTCAAGGTACAGGTATATGGGTGTGCACTTCACATACAAGCATGGTTATGTTTAATTGATGAAATGCTAAAACAGTATTGAAAACAGCACAATTTTTCAGTTGGCTGGAATGGTATTAGTACCCACAAACAGTGACAATAGTAATACTGAACAATTTATTTGAAATGCAACTTTATCACAGCACTGTCTACTTTTACACTTTATTGATTCATGTTGTTTCATATCTTACATTTACACACATGGATAGCTGCCTAGGACTTTTGTTAACGTACATGTTTACCCTAATCAGTTATTGGCTGCAATCAACAGCACATTTCTGACAATGAGTGAACCACAACATTAACTCTTAATCTGGGTTTCAGCAACATTAAGTAATGGTTGAAAGCTATGCTGCACAGTACTGCATGCTGACTTGCTTTTAATTGGTTTTATAGTTTAGATATGCACTGACACATGATGATGTCTCAGGTGTTTCATACATGACTGTTAAGACTGAAGTACCTGTATTTTTAATTTATTATTAAGTTATGTATTCATTTATTACTTTATTGATTTTTTCACATACCACTCGCTTGCCTCATCCTGGCTAAATGCCTTGCATGGGACTGCACATTGCAAGCCCTCTCTTTTGCAGCTGCAGTAAGAGAGGGAAACCACTATGCATACCAGTTTTGCACAGATTCAGCTTGTATATTTATAAATTACTAGAAATATACTTATATATCTGTGGGGTGTTCTCTGCCTGTGCTTCTTGAATCCATTGATCCAAAGTACCCCTCTTCCTTCATTGGAGGTCATCATAATGGTGATGACACTGCTTACCAGTGTGGGGGATACCAGTTGCTCTGGTCAGGTCACTGGCCAAATTATCCCAGGCTTCAGAATTGCATTCTGAGCCAACATAGTTCTCCTGCAGCAGCCAAGATACATGGTGCTGTACCAGGAGTCCAATAAAAATCCTAGACTCCTGAACACCCCAGTGCTGTACATGAACATGCACTCCTTTCCTCATGACAGCCATATCCACACACAAGATCAGGCGCCATAGAATACTGAGCAATTCATGCCAATTGCCCTTTAAATAGGATGCATTCCTGCCATTATGCATCATACTGGAACTTTCAAAAACACATTGTGTCACTTAGCATCGCACATACATGAAGTCCCAATGATTAAGTGTTGCTTAACAAAGTGCAAACAAGGAAAAACTATTACCCAACTGAATTTAAATTGAATGGATTGTTCAGAAACCTAACACAGTTTCATAGCAATATATGTAAACGGTTACACCGTCCAGGACTTATTACATTATAGGTCATCACTCCACCCATCTCACCACAAAAGTAGTGAAGGGAATTCATGTATCTTCACATATACTATGAAGGTGCTACTGTAAGCATAGCGCAGCTTCACTGCAAGGTTTGCACAGTGCTAAACACTGTGCAGCTAAACCAATTAAAAGCATCTCATTTCTATTTTTAGATGTCTGGTGCATGTCTGATGCTTGGGTGCGCAAAGCTAAGCATAGTCAAATAATACATCACATTGCATAAAGATGCTAATAAAAAGAAAAAATTGAATGCATCTAGTTTCTATTTTTAGATGTCTGGCACATGTCTGATAAATGATTGCACAGAACTAAGCACAGCTAAATAATGCAGCATATCGTGCAAATATGTACATAAAAGTAAAAAAAAATAATACATCTAAATTAGTGAAATAATTGCAAACACAGCTCCGGCATTGTTTCTTATACTCCTTTCGGTCAGGTTAGTGGGTTGACAGGTATGTGGATATGCCGTTGGTGTTACAAAGATTCATTATCCATGTTCTGTGAGGTATCATGCCACAAAACCTCCATTAGGTGTGAGGCACCATTAATATGCATGGCTCGCTGCCGAGGGAAGATCGTTGCGGTGTACATGGATACATTCTGTGTAGCTCTACTGGAGCCTACATGGACTTTATTGAAACGTGAAGATTAATTACTTACCAAACTTAAATTTTGGATGTAAAATACTTCCTTCAACAACAGTTACAGATACTACAGCAGGTTTGAAACATTAGGTGGAGAAACTATTTTAGTAATTAAAAAAACAAACAAATAAATACAAAATAAATGTAATAGATAGCCTATTCTCTAAGTGCAATAATGCCACCCAGAGCATATGTATTAACGATGCCCTTGCAGGAGTATACTAGCCTTCTCCTGTTGTGTTGGGCCAGAAAACACCCCTGGGGCTTCCTTGATATACAGATTTGTAGTTACCCAATATCAACATGTTAATAAAATTGAGGGTAACTCAGTGGTCCCATCCTGAATAATATGTTATTGAAGGCCCATATTCTGGACAGCAACATTCTGATAGTAATGAAGAACAAAAATAAAACAAAAAAAGCTCAGGTTTAGATAATTTTTTCCCCTTTCATTATGGAGATTTTTTCACTGAGTACGAAGCTTCTAGTGAAAATTTATACTGTGTTACCCAATATTCCACTTTTTTTTCTGTGATATTTGCCAAGATTAAGTCAAATTGGAACATGTTGTTATTAGGTAGCTATTGTCTGTCTTGCCTAGGTCTCTTACATTTTCATATAGTTGAATTCTCAATCAGTATACAATTTTGCCATATACGTCCCCTTTGGATAAAATAAAATTCAGCAGAAAAATTATGTATAAATTTGGGGGTGTAGTTTGCGTCAACACTCAATATGTGTTTCTGAATGTAGAATCAGACGGCGATAAAGTGGACACGTTGAAAGGACATCGTCCTTGCTCTTCTACTGGACTGGTTTATGGCATTAGATTTAATTGCCTAAAAGAAAATGACATTGGATAAACAAAAAGAAAAGTGAAAGTGCTTATTCAATTGCGCAGATATTAGGAATGGAGATATTGCAAATTATCTGGCATTACATGCTACTGAATGGCGTATGAATAATATTAATGCTTTTTATCCTTGCCAGATTTAAACTAATTAGGAGAGGTGACATGCTTACTGCATTAAATGCAGTGGAAGCCAAGATGATTTTAATGTTTGTGACCATTGAACCTGATGGCTTGAATAATGATATAGCCCTGAAATATATGATATAATATAAGAGTGCAATGTTGCTTCAAAACCTGCATGAATGATTTCCAGTTAATTGTATAATGAAGGTGTTTACAGTAAATATGCTGAGAGATTCTGTTTGATTACCCTGGAAAGCAATATGCTGAAGCTAGTGAAAAGCCATTACATATTTTTTACTGCTGTTGCCTGTTTTTTGTTTTATTTAAACCTCTTGATATTTGCCAAAACTGAGTAATTTTGAAAGGTATTAAAGACCAAAAGGGAAGTCACTTGTGGACCTGAACATAAAATGTTGTAATGGTCCACCTAAGCAGAGCATACTTAGAGCTTAGGTTAAGGCTGCAAGATAACTCCAAGCCTATTAGCTCTTTCAGCTAAGTCATTTCCAAATATCAGATATTTAATGGGATCCTGCATGCAAAGATATGAATGTAAGTTTGGCGCTTCATGCTCTTTCCTCTTAATTATATTTTCCAGTGCCTATAGAGAATTTTACTCTTAGATACTGAAGGAAGAAAGGAGTTTGAGTTTTTCGGACACTCATGGGCAATGAGTGGCTGTTGCCCTTTGATTTTTTGCAAATCAAATATGGTCTGTGGTGAGGACAGACCTTTATTGACCGTGTAGCTGCCAACTGCTGTTTGGTTCTTGGTATTTGTTGTGGAAAGGTGTTCAGCTGATTTATCCTAATTGTGATGGTTTTAATGATATCGATATTTGTAATTACAATCAAGACCTGTTACTGCACAACTAGATGGAAGGGGTTTGCTGCCTTTCTTATCCAGTTTCCCCCATTCATAGAGTAGATTTTTGGATTGGTGTGAAGGAGCTATATATCATAAAGCTTGAGGATCTTTGCCATTTTGAGAGATAAAAAGAAGTGGGTACAGAATTATGTCCATTGTTTAACCAAAAGTTAAAAAGGCTCCCCACTGTGTTAAAACAAAAAAGTGCTCCAGTTCAGATAACATCTGCCCTGAAGTGGAAAAATCTTCAAATAATAGTTTTCAACTAAGATTTTTTCTCACCCTAAAAAAGATAAATAAAATGTTCCCTAGGTTCCTAAAGGATTGCTTAAGGTGTCAGTCAAAGGAACTACAGTTCAGTAACATATTGTTTATAGTGTTATTTATTTATTTATCTTCATGTTTTAAATGGGTTAGTAAGACTGGCCGTAAGACCCTTTTTAGCTATGAGCTGGGATTCAGGGCAAGACAAAATACATAAACATTGTACAAGAATATAATATCAGAGAGTACACATACAAAAGGAAGTACATAATGTTGCAAGATTACTAAAATGTTATGAAATACAGTTGATGTTACAACAGGAAGAAAGCACATTACAATAAGGATACAATAACAGGAAATTATACATGTACCCAACACACAGACACACCTTACTCACTCTGATAAGCGTCCCATCTGTTATCTTCAGTTAAGTCCTCCTCGCATGTAAAGTAAATCCATCACAAACCTGAAACCGTCTGTTTCAATTCCCGCTCGCAAACTGTGCACCGCGCAATGATGTCAGCATCTGCGCCTGGACTTGAAGGGCAATCTTAAAGAAGAACGCCCAAAAATGCACCCCCTTGCACCTGCCTGCGGGTGCCCTTGCCAATGACACAAGCTTACAAATGCAGTCAATGCTTCAGAAGTGGGGGCGTGGCCAAGGATGAACACAGGATAGCAGCAGATTTCTTCAGCTTCACCAATTTCATTACACTGACAGGAATTAATTACTTAAAAAAATAATTTTTGAAGTAATTTTCTTTCTAAATACGTTTGTTTTATATAGTTCTTGAACTATATCTAAAAAAGAAAGGAAATCTTAACAATATTCCTGTCAGAAATCACTGTGGAAATTTTCCTGTCAGTTTATCAGTCTGAAATGAGTTCCAGTAAGACAAATTCTCAAGACTCCAGCATCAAGAAAGAACTTCAGTCTCTGATAATTATAATCCAGCAACTTACTGATAAAATGGATACTAAAATAGACACCTTCATAGAAAAACTACAAAACAAATAGACCTGTTACATACAGACCTGCAACAACAGAAGAACCAGATGACAGGCATAGAAGAAGCTGTGAATGACATGGAAAATAGAATCCAAGAAGAGGAAATCAACATTGAGTTTCTGCTGAAACAAAATACACATTTACAAACAAAGCTGGATGACCTGGAAAATAGATCTAGGCAATAACATTAGGATTTTTGGACTGCCAGAAAATATTGAAGGTAACAATATTACTTCTTTTTAACAACTTGGCTCCCTAAAACTTTAGACTTACCAGAAGCATTCTCTTTTGGTATCGAAGAGCACATAGATCTATAGCTAATACTAACTCAAACAAAAATATCCTAGATCAGTTATAGTTAGATTTCTATCATCTTTTGATAAAGAGATGGTTCTTAAATCTGCTTGGGCTAAAGCTCCTGTTAAGATTAATGAGACAACTGTGCGTTTTGACAATGACTATTCTTCCATGGTAATAGCTAAAAGAAAAGTTTTTCTGCCACTAATAAGGGAGCTTAAAAAGCACAGTTTAAAACATACCTTCTGTTTCCTGCCAAGCTTAAAATCTTCCTTCCTGATGGTCCTAAGGTTTTCGATGATTTAGACTCTGCTTTACTGTTTGTCAAAGAAAAAGGATTTTGGATAAAATAGAAGAAATGGAATGGGCTAGTTCTTCATTAAAGAGATTGGCAACTGAAGCTTCGTGGAAGACTTCAGAGAAGAAGAAGAGACTAAAAACAAATGATTTGTTATATGTTTTTTCTCTCTCATCATTTTAGTTCATTATTAATCTTTTGAATATAGTTCCTGCATTTCCAGTGAGCCACAAATATTTTGGAAAATATTTCATCAAAGTTATTCTCTATGTGCAAAGAAATGTTTTGTTTCATAACCAGTCAAAATACCTGAAGATTTAATGGCAAGCTGTGATTCAATTTGTTTCTCTTTCTGAAAAGAAGTAAGGTTAGTAATTTGATACATTTTTATCTCTGCCTTTTTTCCCTTCACCTTTTATTATTTTCTTTGTTTAAACAATGACATTCTATTTAGATTATGTAGTGGGTAAAGTGTGGGGAGGGCAGGAGAGAACAGTAATGAAAATATCATTAATAGAATAATAACATATTTATTCCTTGTAAAAGTTTTATAAGTTCTTCAAATGCTATTTCTAATTATACTTTCTTGATTATACTGCTTATGCCTGTTTGTAAATAATCTGTTATGCTTTAACTAATAATAATCAGAACTAAATAAGAGTAAATAATATGTTTTATTTTTAGCTCTATTAATATAAACAGTAAGTAACATTCCATTGTATATACTTCTTACAGCTTTCTCTTACATTTTTATTTCTGCCTCACTCCCTTTTATTTTCTACTCTCTTTTCTTTTCTTTATTAATATATAGAAATGCTTTTGATTGTGTGGGCACAGTGAATAATAGGATTTGTATGAAAATTGAGTTGGGAGAAGAATATTGAGTTTTATTGCTTGTTGGTAATTTTGGGCTTAATTTCACTTACATAGAGGCTGTAATGATCTGTGGAATACATTGTGAAGGTTTTGTCATGTTTAGATGCATTTACACTGCTAAATGAATGTTTGTCACTAGTTTTAATAAGTTTCCCACCAAAATGTTAAGAGAGACAATCTGAGATGTGGGCTGTCTCATGCACAGTGTTCATGAGTTACTTCAGAAGCTTCAGCTCACAGAATTCTCACAGAGAAACTGAAAGCAGTTAGTATAACCTTTGACATAGTTATCACACTGACACACCACAGATTCAGGAAAATACTCTATTCATAAAATATGTCAGTTATAATGTTTTGTTTCATAACCAGTCAAAATATTTGAAGATTTAATGGCAAGCTGTGATTCAATTTGTTTCTCTTTCTGAAAAGAAGTAAGAGGCTGTAATGGTATGTGGAATACATTGTGAAGGTTTTGTCATGTTTACATGCATTTACACTACTAAATGAATGTTTGTCACTAGTTTTTAATAAGTTTCCTGCCAAAATGTTAAGAGAGACAATCTGAGATGTGGGCTGTCTCATGCACAGTGTCCATGAACTACTTCAAACGCCTCAACTCACAGAATTCTCACAGAGAAACTGAAAGCAGTTAGTATAACCTTTGACATAGTTATCACACTGACACACCACAGATTCAGGAAAAGTACTCTATTCATAAAATATGCCAGTTATAATGAGTCTAAATGATATAGTTTCTTGTAGTAAGTAAATGTCTTATTTTAGAAGGCATAGAAAATGAAACATTTATTTAAATGTTTTTGAAAATCTACTTAACAACAGCATAATAATCTGTGTTAAAAATTTGTGTTCCAAACATATACTTTACTATAACTCATTTAATTCATCTGATTGACAAGCATAAATAATCTTATAACTCTATTCTGGAAGAAATGTCATGTGATATATTTTAAAGCAGTAGGTTAGCATGATTGTAAAATCTGGTTACTAAAATGTGTTTGCTGTGCATTATTTTGTATAAAGCAGACAGATTTATTCTAGGGACAGCAAGTAGGATAGTGCTCAACAAAGACACAACTCAGTGAGATCATATATATATATATATATATATATATATATATATATATATATATGTGTGTGTATGTGTGTGTGTGTGTGTCTGTGTGTGTGTATGTATGTGTATGTGTGTGTGTGTGTGTGAGTGTGATGGCTTTTTTTTCTTTATATAATAATGCAAGTGTTTCTGAGAATCTGCATAACTATCCAATATGATTTATAATAATTTCTATGAATACAATATTTTACTCTATTGACAAAATGAATGTTTGCCACAAGTTTTAATAAGTTTCTCGCCAAAATGTTAAGGGAGACAATCTGGGATGTGGGCTGTCTCATGCACAGTGTCCATGAACTACTTCAAAAGCTTCAACTCACAGAATTCTCACAGAGAAACTGAAAGCAGTTAGTATAACCTCTGACCTAGTTATCATACTGACACACCACAGATTCAGGAAAAATACTCTATTCATAAAATGTCAGTTATAATGAGTTTAAATGATGTAGTTTCTTGTAGTAAGTAAATGTCTTATTTTAGAAGGCATAGAAAATGAAACATTTATTTAAATGTTTTTGAAAATCTACTTAACAGCAGCATAATAATCTGTGTTAAAAACTTCTGTTCCAAACATATACTTTATTATAATTCATTTAATTCATCTGATTGACAAGCATAAACAATTTTATAATTCTATTCTGGAAGAAATGTCATGTGATATATTTTAAAGCAGTAGGTTAGCATGATTGTAAAATCTGGTTACTAAAATGTGTTTGCTGTGCATTATTTTCTATAAAGCAGACAGATTTATTCTAGGGACAGCAAGTAGGATAGTGCTCAACAAGGACATAACTCAGTGAGATCAGATATATATATATATATGTGTGTGTGTGTGTGTGTGTGTGTATGTGTATGTGTGTGTGTATGTATGTGTGTGTCTCTGTGTGTATGTGTGTGATGGCTTTTTTTAATAATGCAAGTGTTTCTGAGAATTTGCATAACTATGCAATATGATTTATAATAATTTTATGAATACAATATTTTACTCTGTTGACAATAATGAGTTTAAGTAAATGCTCATATACAAACAATTCAAGATTTTTTGGAAGCTGTTAATAGTATTCACATGACAGAAAATAGATGCATCTTAATATATGTAATGTCTGAATCATATTAGCCAAAGTTTTTGATTTAAATGAATGTTAGAACCTAATTTTCTCTCCTCTTGATTTCTAACATCAAGATTATTTGAATGCTATTTGAATACAAGTGTTATATATTACATAGATCTATATAGTAGTATAAACAGTTTTAAAAAAAAAGTTTATTTTAGTTTATATGATGCTGTTTTACCAAATGTGTAGTTTTGTCTTGATAGATAATTGAATTGAAAACTGTTAACCTCAGTTAAATATAACTAGTATTAAATTGATAAGGTGGTAGCTGAGGTACTGCTGCTTAGGGTAGGGGGTTAACTTGAGTAGTAAATACTACTCTAAGTTGGAGTTTTCAACTCCAGGCTGGATGCAAGGTTTAATCCTTACATTATTTTCACTTGTTCATTGTTATATGTATATAGTTTTGACATCCACAATATATTTTGTATACTCATTGTCACTACAAACAAAATTGAATCCTATACAAAATCCCATAAGAGATTTAATAAATACAGCTATATTTAAAGGTACACCTAAAAGAGGAGATGTAACATTATTTATCTTGTTATTTGTTATTTCGATCATAAGATTCTTGAGTTTTAAAAATGCCAAATGACATCTTTAAAAGGAATTTCTTTAAACATTAATGGATTGAATAATCCGTGTAAAAGGGCAAGCCTAATAAGATACATTAATTTACACAAGGCCAATCTAGTCTTCCTGCAAGAAACCCATCTCTTGAAAAAGATATTGATAAACTAGCCACTAATAAGTATACAGTATTGGTTAGTTCAGAGCACACTCAGAAAAAGTGGAGTGGCTATTTTATGGAATAAAAGTATGCCCATTCCTAAAACCATTAAGTCTTTTCAGGATGACAAAGGAATGTTTTGTATGGTTACAATACAAATTAATGGGAAGACTTACACTTTAATTAATGTATATTGGATACCTGGAATTGGTATTAATACAGTGAAACATCATATTGATAAGATCATATCATTCTCTATAGGGGATATTATTTTAGCTGGTGATTTTAATTGTATACTACATGAAAGTGATACTACCACTATAAGGAAAAGAAGAATTACATCTAATGCAAAACATTTAAATGATTTTGCTAATTCTTATCATTTGAATGATATTAATAATCAGATAGATTCAAAATCATTACCATACACCTTTTTTCTAACAGATACAAAACTTATTCAAAAATAGATAGGGTCTTTATTTCTAACCAGATGGTAACAGATTTAATTAATTCCAAAATCATTTCATGTCCTATATCTGATCATAACTCAATTGTTTTGAATTCATGATAAAAATACTCATAATGTTCAGATCAAAAGGATACCAGCATACTTAACTCAGCTAAAAGACTATAAAGAATATATACTTTCAGAAGTACAACATTTTCTAGACATAAATAATACTCCTGAAGTCTCCATTGTCTATGTTTGGGATGCCTTAAAATCATATCTATATGGACAAAGTATCAGATGGTATAATAATAAAAGGAAATCTTGGGATAAGGAATTGTTAGATATTCAAAGTAAATTAGACTCTTATAAACATAATAATAAAGAAAATATTATGGACAAGAAAGTTATTGAAGAAATAAACAAACTAAATGAGAAATACAAAGAAATTTTAACTCATAAAGTTAAAATAATTTTAGAGAAATACAAGTTTTGTCTTATTCAATAAGCCCCAAATACTTACATAGACTTAAAAATAAAACAAAAAGATTGAATAAACAAAACCATATCAAAGAAATCTTTTCTCTAAGGAAAAAGAAGAATGTTTCTAGTATACCAGAAATACTGGATGAATTTAGAAATCACTTTCACAAGATTAACCATAACAACATTAACATGGAACCTAAAGATAAAATAAAGGAGTTTATAACCACAAACATGAATAAAAAGCTTAATAAACAACAGATTAAACTATTGGACAAGAGTATTTCATATACAGAAGTTATTACACAAATAAATAAGCTTAAATCAAACAAAGCACCGGGTAATGATGGTATTATACCAGAGATATATAAAATCCTTTCTAAAACTACATATTCATTAATACATAAGGTTTTATTTTGGCCCAAACTGAGTTAATAACCCCCCCATCTTGCAATATACATTTATTTCACCAATTTTAAAACCTAATAAAGATCCAACTAGATGTTCTTCATATCGACCCATCTCATTACTTAATGTTGATTATAAAATGTTTATGAATATTTTTGCTGATAGATTGAAGACAATCATCCCGGCATTATAGATATAGATCAGACGGGCTTCATTGTAAATAGAAATACTTTTGATAATATAAGAAGAACTTTAACATTAATTGATTTTGCAAATAGGAAAAAGAAAGATTTAACACTTATTAGTCTTGATATAGGTTCAGCATTTGATTCAGTAAGTTGGGACTATCTGTTTACCTTACTGAAATGCACAAACTTCTCTGATGCATTTGTAAATTTAATTGAGCATTTATACAAAGGAACGCTGGCTTATATTAAGGTAGGAACATATGTTTCACAAAAAATACCCATTCTTAAAGGTACAAAGCAGGGATGTCCACTTTCTCCACTATTATTCACTTTAGTAATGGAGCCTTGGGCTAATTTGATTAGAAACAGTACTGACATAGAGGGTTTTGAAATAGACGAAAATACAACATAAAAATTCAACTTTTTGCAGATGATGTTCTAATTACATCAGCAGGATCTAATTCTTCTATGCAGTCTTTATTTGATAAAATGATGAATTTTAAAAGTATTTCTGGTTTAATATTCAATGAAGAAAAAACTAAAAGTCTACCTATATATACACGAAAAAATATTCTCATTAGTGATTTTACTAAATATGTACCCAATTCAGGTCAGATAACTTGTTTAGGTATAATACTATCTAAAGATATTAAATCTATTATATATAATAACTATAATACCTGTTTTCTTAATATACAAAATCTTTTAATACCTGGAATAATATGTTTTTACTATGGAGGAGAGACTTACAATTATTAAAATGATAATATTCCCCAAGATGTTATACTTAATACAATCAATAATACTTTCACCTACAAAAATAATTATCAAGAAACTGAATACACTAATGTTAAATTTCTTATGGGCACCTAATAGACCTAGGATTGCATTAAAGAAACATACTAATAGCTGGTCTCAAGGGGTATTTCTTTTCCAGACTTTAATTTATATATTATCTCTTCTATTATAAAAGTTATTACTTTATTAATAGATCAGTCATATATCTAAAATGGAAAGATTATTGGGAGCTAATTAGTATGCACTTCATGAAAATCTCCTTAACACATAAAAATATGATTGTAAACAACTCCATGTTGTGGTTGCTAAAGGAATTTTGTACTTTACCTATTACACCTAAACATATGGTTTGTTACCCATTAAATATTATTATTAGTTATCGTAACTTTATATTCATGCACCCTAAGTATAGGGAATGGAATTTTATTGTATTCCCTATAATGTATACTCAGGGTATGCTTATGTCATCTACTTCTGAAGGAGCTCATTTAGCTATAGATAATGATCTGAAGTACTGGTATCAGCTGATATCTGATAATAAAGTTAAAAATCTAGATTTCTTAAAACAAGAATTTGATCTAAGAGAAACTTGATGGTTAGAGGTTCAGATCTTTAGACAACATCTCATTGATAGAATAGATCTAATGTCTATAACAGTTAAAGAATCTATTCCAAAACTGATTGATTACTTGATATTAAATTTACAGCATAAAGTTTCTGATAAAGGTAAACTTTCATATATACATAAAATTATCAGACAAGAAACTTTTACAGTGTAGATTCATACTGGAATTATTTCACCTCTATTAATGGGGACCCACCAACTCAACAAGATAAATAATATATATTGGAATCTGCTTATAGAACTACATCTTCCATTGTCTGGAGACTTTATACATGGAAATTTTTACATAGATCTTTTATACACCTTTGATGATGAATAAAATAAATAATAAAGATAATCTATGTAAGAGATGTAATGTAGAAATTAATGCTGACTGGGCTCATATGTTTTATGACTGTATGAAGTTGAAAGAATACTGGAAGTCAATTAATGAATTTTTGCAGGCTCTTTTTACAGATAATTTCATTATTTCTAAGTCTCTTATATTATTCAACACACCTGTACCTCAATGTGTTAAAAAGATTAAGCTTCCCTTGTTATGGTCTATCCTAGCAGTGGCCAGGAAAATAATAACTAGAAATTGGATTTCAGATACACCTCCTTCGTTCAATGAATTTAAAAATGTTATGAATATAGTGTGCCATATGGAAATAAACACAATTAGGACTAGAACAAATAGAAAAACATCATATTATATTGTATGGGATAATTTACAAAATTTGTTAAAAAAATTCTAATTTCAATAGCACGGTATTTTAGTTGAATTAATTGATCTGATTGTAGTGGATGTCTTTGTAAATACTTTAGTTGTTTTGTTGAATATTATAATAATACCTATTTTTAATTACTTGTATAAAATTGTTATGATATTTCTCTTATATGTTAAAACAATAAACCTGTTTTGAAAAAAAAATGCTTCAGAAGTAAGACAGCACTTTAAAGAAAAGAAACATGCAGTAGGAAAGACTTCAAGCTTTGCTTTTTTGTCCTTTCTTCAAGTAAGAACAGTGGTGATCAAATGAAGTCGGAATATGTTACTAGACATATGCCATATAATTAAGCAAAGCTTTGCCTGTGTCTGGATAAATTAGGGATTGTACAGTTTATGTAGGGTGTGTACTAACCACACAGAATCCCTGGATAGTTAGCCTGGATCTTGGTTACATTTGCATTCTTCAGTAAGATCCTTCCTCATCTTGGTCAACTTTTAAAGCTTTTAAGATCGGATAGTAGCCTGATGTCTTCTGGCAGTACATTCAAGCAAGAAGGTGCAACATACATTACAAAAAGCACATATGATAATGGCCATTTTAAATGGTGGACTTAACCATTGTAGACCTTGAGTTGGTTTAAGTGAATAAGCTACTTCTCAGATTTCTAGTAGGTTTTTCAAAGGAGTACAGCAGCTATTGGACAGCAGTTTGAAGAAAAGAGTTGCTAATAGAAGAATGGAAAGGGAGGCGACCGGTAGCCATTTCTCTTTTTTGAAGGGTGATGCACTGGTTCTTGGTGGGGCTGGCATGATGTATGAATCTAAGTATTTAATTTTCTGTTCCTTGTATCAAGGAAATGTTCTGGGCAAAGTGAACTGATCTGACAGAAAGTCCATATTCTAGCCTAGGTAGCAAAGTATTAATGGGCTATAGCTCACCTAGTTTCTGTAGTGTGAAGACTGAAAATTTTGAATGAGACTCTCAGTTGGTGTGTGTGTGTGTGTGTGTGTGTGTGTGTGTGTGTGTAATAGTTCAGAGTTTGATTGATGGTTATCCCCAGATATTTTTGGGTAGTTGTGACTGGGAGGGGGAATGTCAGGAGTCAGTGATATTTAGTGGTACATTCTGCCAATGTTTCTGAGCTGTTCCTAGTAAATAGTGTTGGTTTTGGTGCTATTGATAGGGAGTTTACAGTATATTCAGGATTATGCACATGATGTAAGGTGTGTGAATCCATGAATTACACAAGCCAGTTTCAGACACACTGAGCATGCTCTTAGAACTCCCTGTTGATGATGATTGTGCGGGTCTTGGCTGCAATAAAGACAATATTGCCTTCACACATTATGCAGTTGATACTGGGGAGATCCCATGAAAGGTCATTTATGTAAACAGTAAAGAGTAAGGGTCCTAGTACTAAACATTGTGGTATGCCTTTGTTTATCAGAACTTTTGATGACAAAGGCCCTGTTGGTAAGATAGTTATGGAGCCAATTTGTGACATTCAATATAAAAACAGAAAGTTGAAGTTTTTGTAGTAGAAGAAGGTGATCAGCCATTCTGAATGCCCTTTTAGGATCTAGGAAAAGTGCTCATGTTAAGAGTCCTCCATCCACGTTCATAAAGATTCAGTTAATCGGTGAGTAGATAGCAGTGTCGATACTGTAATTTGGTGAAATGCATGCTGCCTAGAACTCAGAATATCATACTTTATAATACAAGATAAACATTGTAGATATTTTTTCAAGTATTTTTGTGAGAGGGCAAAGGTTGGCAAAAGGCCTGAATTCACTGGCTAAAGTGGCATTGGGTGTTTTGGGAAGAGGTATGATATGGGCATATTTAAAATTGTAAGCTAGAGTGTTGGTGGTAACAGAAAAGCTAAAGGTACATGCTATTATCTTGCAGAAATATTGGCTGCCAACTTGGAAGATGAGAGGGTGGACAAGGTAAAATTCATGCTGTTAAGGAGCATTTAGTTTTTTTATTTATTTATTTAACATATGTTTACCGGGAAAGCCTGACTTGGAACGAGCCAATTTTCAGCAGAGGCCCAGGAAAAAATGCTCCGGATGCATGTCTTTGTAACACGGGGGAAACCCACACGAATGCAGGGAGGACAGGCAAACTCCACTCAGAAGGCACCCCAGCCGAGAATTGAATCAGAGAACCTCTTGCTGTGAGGTGATAATACAAACCACTGCACCATCCAGCTGGTTTCAAGCTTTTCTAAGACTTGTTTGAAGGAGATGGCTTGCAAATAGAATTTGCAGTACTCTGGAACATTGTGTGAAGGGGAGGGTATTATACTGCGTGAGTTGTATACCTAAAGTATGCATGTTTTGGATGGGTTGGAAATATTATCTGCAAGTTGCTGTGCTAGGTTAAAAAAGAGTAGACTTGATTTAGTCACATTTTGGAAGATTTTTTTTTTTAGCTGCAGACTTGATAGCTTGCCAGAATCTTTTCAGATTCCCTAAAGATTTTATTTGCACATTCTTGAAATATAGGGACATGGCTTTTTTTGGTCAGGGTGCTTGCCTCTGCTCTCAGTTTGTGATAGTGGCCATGAAGGTTTTGGTTAAGCAGGTCTGATTTCCAGTTTTAAAACATTTTCTTTCTCAGCTTTAGCTTGGTGTGTAACTCAGATGAAAGCCCGGGTACAGTGATACCCTTAACCCTAAGTTTTCTTTATGGGTACAGCCTGCTTTGTAGTGGGGCTAGTAGGTTGTACAATTCTGAAAGAGCTAAACTGGGATCTGTACATTGCAGTCCAAACTATTGATTTTTAGCTTGTTGGTATAATTTTGCTCTATGCATAGACTAGTATCTGTAGTGTGGATGAATTTGGGTGGGACAGTTGGCTGTTTAAGTGACCAAAAGGTACTAATAGTGTTATGATCACTGAGTGTGTTTGGTAGGAAATTTTGAAAGGCTTAGCTTGCCAGGAATATTGGCTTAAACAGCGTCTATAAGGGAACAGTCAAGTGAAGTGGGTTTAGTCCTAGTATCTGTTTAGTCTAGCTGAGTCAGTCTCAGAGTTGTGGTGAATCCATTTATCTTTGTCTTATGTGGCCCTTTTCCAGTCAAGATTGAGATCACCAAAGAAACTGTTATTGTGCTTGATTATATTAAGGATTCTATTCAAGACATTTTTTATGATGTAGAGGCAGGATGGTGGCAGGATATATATCATAGCTATATAAATCTTGGAATGACCTACAAGTTGAATTTAGATGATGAACCATGTGGGTTTTGTGTCACAGGTGTTGTTGCTTGCAGTAACTTGAGTAGGTGATATTTTTTATTGTTAAACATAAGAAGTATGCCACCATCTGTGAGTTTCCCATGTCTGTTGTTTGTAAAGATTGCATAGTTATTGGTTAAATCTGAGGGCTTCATTTAACCATAACTTAGAGACTTTGGTAATTTTTTTTGATTATTTTGATTCAACCATGCTTCACAATAGTCCTGTTTAGTATTTAGGAGTTCATACATCCAATAGAAAGTGATTTCCTCTTGTAAGCCATGGGGATTGAGTTTGCTGTAAGGTCACAACAAAAGAAAGAATATCGGAACTGTGTACTAATTTGTGGCTTAATTCAGCAGAGATGGTAAAAAAAACATAAGTGGAAGCTGGGCTGTGTGACAGTTACCTGCAGTTATACGTTGCATATGCTATTTTGGTGAAGCATAATTAAAAGAGGCTGGAAGGATAATTTTGTTTTAATTTGGGTAACCCATAGAGAAGAGAATTAATTAAGGACTACCCATGGTGAATGTTATTAGGGAAACTGAAAGTTTGTAATGGTTGAAGATAGAAGGAGATGAATAGTAATTGGTTAAGAGGATTATCAAATCAGCTAGCAAGAAAAGCTCTCTAAGTAAGTATAGAGGAATTTAGCAGGGATGGGTGGGAATGTGAGTAAGGTAAGGGTGCAGACTGAGCCCGAGTGATGAGAAGATGAACAGAGAGGGATATTGCAGTTGGAAGCGGTTTAAAGACCAACAAACTATCTATAAGAGAGAGACAAGCTAATATGAATGTAAGTGGAAGTTGTGTATTAAGACATTAGGTTTTCAGTATATAGAAGGGGATGCGTGTAAGAAATATAGAAAGATACAGACTAATAAAGTAGGAAAGAGAGAGGTGTTAAGGCATGCAGAGTGATAGTATGCTATGTTAAGAGAGATAAGATTTACTTATCAAAAAGTGCTTTGTTTGTAAAATACATTAGATTGCCAGAAATTTGATGACTGAAGGGAAGAAACTACTACCTTAGCATGATCACAAATTGAACATGATGGTCGAGAGCCAAGTATCTTTAAAGATGTGGGATAAATTAATACTAATAACAATTCTAACTGAAATTCCCAGTTTGGTAGCTTAGCTATTAAAAAAAAAAATAATGGTAAAGAAAAAAAAAGTAAAAGTATACAGTTAGGATAATTAAAAATGACAGCATACACTACTGAGAAATTTTCTAAGGAACTGAAACACTTTCTTGCCTTTATGTGGTTGAGCCAAAGATGTAAATTCAATTCTCAGTCTGAGAAAGAATGCTAATGTGAATAAGGACTTCTTTATAGTCTGTGGGCTACAAGATTAAATTAAAATGAAAGATAAGAACAGTAGTGGGGAAATTAATTGGAAGCTGCGAAAAAGGAAAACAAATATATAAAAAAGAAACTACTCAAAATTGTTGGAAGTGAATGCATATGATACTTAACCATCTGTTAAAGATGTCTCAGCACAATTAAAGCTCCTTCAGCATCATTGTAAATACACCAAGAAGGAAACAGTTCATAAAGTTCTGGTAAAGAACCATCTTTTACTCTAAAGTATCAAACACAAAACAAAAAAAATAATAAAGTAATATTTTAAAAAACAAACACAAAAAGTAACACTACAGCAGCAACCCAGTGGTATAAAGCAGATACTGTAGGCACCAAAATCATCAAACACCACTGTGAGATGGAACGGATGACTTTAATTAAAAACTTTCAAAATGAATGTAAGTGCTTTCGCAACACAAGGCTGCTTCATCAGACCATTAAAAATAACAGCAAAAATTGTCATTATATAGTTAAAACAATCAAAAAGATACCCAGTCAAAAACTACAGACAATTAAGGCATCAAAAAATTAACTGTGCATAAGTAATAACCTCAGGTAGTATCAATAGCCTATCGTAAGACAATATAAAGTCTTACCCTATCAAAACAAGCACAGAAATCTATCTGCCTATCAAAATGCATAAAAACTATGTTATTATTGGTTACAGCAATGACTGTAGAGTATTAGAAAAGCAATCCAATAAAAGTGAGCCTACCTGTCCCATGACATACACTAAGGATCTAGAAACTAAAAAAACTAACTACTAATCAAAAGCAGTAAAAACTGTATTTCAATTGGCTACGACAAATAAGTGTGCTAAAATGACCAATCAGTGAAAAAGTAGCTCTGCTTATCATATGACATTCACTCGGAATTCCCATCTAATTGCATTTAGTAATACTGTATAACAGATTCAAAAGTGCAATAAATAGAATTTAAGGGATCAAAACAAAACTTCATACGAACATATCTGCTGGCATTGCTAGTCTATTCCTAAACAGATCATTTTCCTAATAATAAGAGCAGCATATATTTCTAAGAACTTCATAGGGTGGCTGCAGTGGTGCAGAGGTTAGTGTTGCCACCTCACAGCAAGAGGTTCTCCGGTTCGATCCTCCGCTGGGTGCCTTCAGTGCGGCGTCTGCATGTCCTCCCTGTGGTTGTGTGGGTTTCCTCCGGGTGCTCTGGTTTCCTCCCACATCCCAAAGACATGCTGTATGTGGATTGGACACTCTAAATTGGCCCTAGGTGTGAGTGCGTGCGTGTGTGTGCCTTCTGTGGAAGGTTGGGTGCTGGGCTGGCAACTCGACACTGTAAAACTCCACTGCCAATCATGAGCGGACAGGTGATCCGCCGTGGCGACCCCTAACCAGGAAAAGCTGAAAGAAGAAGAAGATATTTCTAAGAACTTCATAAAGTTGCTTGCAAACAAATCTCAAACAAAGGCAAATACCTCACTGATGCTGTCCCTCTAAACTACGGCATCAAATGAAAATCAAGTAAAGTTAGAATTGACTAATCGGAAGTCATTTCTAAGATTGGTATAAATTCACTATAATACTCTCCTGTTGGTTAAAGGCCCCAGCTATGTATCGTATCAGTATGATGGAAACCTCACCAATAAAAAATCTAAAACTCAGAAAGTCAGCCTTTCAACTCATGAACAAGACTGAGTGATCTAGTACCTGGCAGCCTGGGAAGATATGACCAACAGACCACCATTCTTTGCAAGAGATGGCCTGCATCTGCCTCACAAGGAGGTGGAGTTTCAATATACATTAAAGACATACACACCTCCAGGCTGGTCAAAAAGTATGACGCACAGGAGACACTTCAGGTACAGTTAGCCATTGACAAGACCCCTATTCAAATCATAGTTAGCTACCAGCCCCCAAATCTGACTCAAGATGCCCAATCCGCCTATTTTGACCTGTTCGAATCTATCAAGATTCAACCCTTTACCCTGATCCTTGGTGACTTTAACTTCCTAAACATAGATTGGAAGAACTACTCATGCCAGAATACAAATGCATAGAGATTCCTTGATTTTGTCAATGCAAATGGCTTGGAACAGCTAGTTGATACTCCCACAAGAGATGATAATGTCTTGTTAATCAACATGAGTAACCACTGCAGCATCACTATAGTATCATCCTCCCTGGTAATATCCGACCACAAAGCGGTAACTTTCAAAGTCATCATCTCCACCAACCCCACCCCACCCCCCTAGCTAGGATCAGATATAAAAAACTTCTCCAAAGCTGATTACAGCCTCTTGAGGGATGGTATAAACAGCTTCACAGCCCTCTCCCCCTCTGTAGAAATTAGCACCAATATCCAAAACTACACCAAAGCATTATACAAGCATTTATATAGATGCATGGAATCAGGAATACCCAACAGGACTAAATCATCCTCTGCAAGGAAGAGTAAACCTGTCTGGTGGACATCTGCAATAAATAAACTCTATAACTAAAGGAAAAAAATACTGTCAAAGACCAAGAAGGAGCAGGTGCCTAATTGGAAGTGATGTGTTTTTAGCCTGAACAAGCAAATAAGAGTACTAGTGAAATCCTCCAAACAAAATTCGAGTCCAAATTGGCCACATCTACTAGAAACAATCATAAGGCCTTCTTCACATTTGTCAGCAGTCTCAAATGAAGCACTCAGATCTGCTCAGAATTGGTGGTCAAGGACACCACATACACAAACACCGTAGATATAACCAACCTGCTGACAGACAGGTTCAGTGAAAACGTCACCCGTCTGTCCCCTCATCAGTAAATCAGGACATCCCCAGCACCTGCCCTTTTCTCTTTATCTCTAGGGAGCAAGTCATCACTGCCCTCACAAAGGCAAAAAATACAGCCTCCATGGGACCCGATAACATCCCAGGCTGCATCCTACATGAACTCAGGCAGGAACTTGCAGCACCATTAAACACCCTATTCATCCAAAGCCTGAGTACTGGCTTCATTCCAGCTGAGTGGAGGACAGCCACTGTCATCCATTTACACAATGGTGGAACATCAACCAATCCAGGAAATTATAGAGCCATCAGCGTAACTAGCCTGATCTGCAAGCCATGGAATGGATTATCATGGACCTCATTAACAAGGGCATTGGCAGCCTCCAAACACTTGATCCCACACAGTTTGGCTTCATCAAGGGGAGGTGATGTCTGCTAAATTTGGTTGACTTCTTTGAGACAGTCACCAAAGCCATGGACTAGGGGAAGACAGTGCACACTGCATATCTTGACCTGGACAAAGGCTTTGACACTATTCCCTACTTGGGCATAATAGATAAACTCTCTCAACTAGGCATCAATCCATATGTTACCAGATGTGTAGCAAACTGCCTCACTAATAGAACGCACGTAGTCAAAATAGGGGAAGCCACCTCAAACAGTAGGCTTGTAACAAGCAGCGTACCACAGGGTTTGGTCTTGGGGTCTCTGTTATTTGGAATATACTTTTCTGAAGTGCAGGCCAAAACCATTGAGCTATGGCTGAACAAGTTTGCCGAAGACTGCAAGCTGGGTGCTATCATCAATTCCCCTAGTGATGTGGACATCCTCCAAGAGGGTCTCACTCAGACAAATGACTGGTGCCAGAAACATGGCCTCAAGCTGAATATCAAAAAATGCATCATCATCATCCCCTTTGGGAGAGTGATGTCCCTATAAATTATCTCATTAATAACAATGTCCTAAGTATGCAGTCAGTCATGAGGGATTTGGGCACCCAGGTTGATAGCAACCTGACTTTAGACCACCATGTTGCTTCCATTGTAAAGAAAGCCTTCTATATGGCCCACCTCATATGTAAGGGTATCAGATCCAGAGACAATGAGTTCATAACATCCTTGTATTCTTCCCTTATAAGGCCCATTATTGAGTACAATGCCCCTTTCAGCATGTACCTCGCAAAGCACATACATTAGCTAGAGAGACCACAGAGGTTCCCCACCAGGAGAATCCAGGGCCTCAAACATCTACCATACACAGATAGGCTAAAAGCCCTGTCCCTCTACTCAGTTTCATACAGACTCCTCATTGGTGACCTCTGTCTGGCATACAAGCCGATCACGGACTCCACCTTGATGGGACTGCTGCATATTCGCAAGTCAATCTCCACTTGAGTAACCCACAGGGCTCAACCTGGTCTGTGACATCAAAAAGACTTGTTGGCAGGACAGATTTGTGTCCCACAGACTCCCCCATCTATAGAATAGACTCCCTCTCTACATCAAGCAGAGTAACTCTTTACCCCTTTTTAAGCACAACCTGGATAACTGGATGGGAAACAGAAAATATACCTCTGGGTTAACATTCATGTCTCTGCCGGACAGGGGCATCAGATGCTGATTTGTCTAAACATGGGCTAAACTCTTGGCTTGGCTTATAAGGGCCTCAGGGCCAATAGTCTAGTAATCTCCTATGATCCTATGAACTTTTGATCACTATCTTTTACAAAACCTCTTGAAAATACAGAATTTACAACAAACACTTCTAAGCAAGATAATTTTTATTTATTTATTTGTATTGTATTTTATTTTACATTTGTTGACCAGGATAGTCCGACTGGATACATGTCCATTTTCAGCGGTGGCCTAGGGAGAAAAGCTCCAAATATACAGATGAAAGCATACATACATGGCAAGGGTATTGCAAAGTTAGTAAGGTTTGTCATTCAAGAGGAATTTACAATTTTAACAGGGGAGAAAAGCTCCAATTGCACAGATAAAAAAAACATATATACATGCCAAGCATATATTACAAAGTAAGTAAGGTGTGTCCCTCAAGAGGGATTCACAATTTTAACAGTGTGTAGTATAATATAAAATATTAAACAGGTGGATTACAGCAACAATTATTATTTACAAAGTAATGTACAGAACAAGAATGTCACTGCAAGCATTTGTGGGCAAGAAGCTAATACAGTACTGTTAAGTTAGGGAGTTGTTATGGAGATTAATCGGGGTTGGTACATGGACAGAGCCAGTGCATTTTATAATACTGTTTGAGGCCTTTTTTTAAAGAGGCTTAGAGAAGGTTCCAGGGTAATGTCCACTGAAAGTAAGTTCCAAGCTTTACCAACAGAGTTGGCAAACAGGGAGTCTCCAGCTGAGTTATTAGCTTTGTGTGTTTGGACTAACAGCTTGTTGGATGAGCATAATGGTCTGGAGTTACTATATGGTTTTATGATATTTTTAAGTGCGGGGGTGTTTTCGGGGTGGTTGAGAATATTATGTCCAACTATTAGCTGATTGAATCAAAGTAAGTTTGAAAGTTCTAGCGACCCTAGCAGACTGAGGTTTTGGCAGTGATATGTCCTATATGTGGATCTGGTGGTAAATCTGGTGATATGGTGGTAACAGTGAGAGAGCTTGGTAAGCTCTGATTTGTTTAGGTTAGAGCGTATAGGGGAAGCATATAGAAATGTAGAGAGAAGATGACAGCGGGCGATTGCAATCCTAGCTATTGGGGTTAGAAAAGGTTTATTTCTATATAATGAGCCGAACTTCTTATTGACTGTTTTGATAGTTTTGTTGACGTGCAGATCAAATTTGAGATTATTATCAACTATTACCCCTAATAGCTTAGTGTGGCTATCTGGGGAAATCTGGATAATAATAGCAACATATTGTATATGATATTACATAAAAAAAGATTTAGCATAAAAATAACTTGCCATTGAGAGGGCAATATGCCATCTAAGCTATATAAACAATGATGGCCAAACAAAATCAAGAATGGCTGATAATAGCCAATCAGAAAACACTATGGTGATTGGTTAAATATTTCTGCATTGCAGTACTATTAGCTGAAGCTCTATATATCAAAAAATAACTTGTTCCGCTGAAAGTTGCACCTCCATAGGCAAACCCAATGAAGAATCTCACCTCAGCTGATAGAGCTTAATGCAGATCTAAACAACTAAATATTGCAGGCCACAAAACTAATACAAAATGTTATTCAATTATTAAACCGTAAAAGCTAACCATTTAAGACAGCAAAGACTATACCCTATCAGATCTTAAGAACTATAATTCCAGCCAGTTTCAGGCTACTTTACCAACTGGATCAAAGAAACCATTCTAGATTACCATTGGTACTAATACTCTCCAGTAAAATGCAACATATCATGAAATGAACCTATCATAGCTTTCTATGGCAGCAACATAGTATACACAAACGACTCTTGGACTGAAGAGTACACGTCCTTATGGTCTAAATAACAGAAGCCAACCTCTACCAACAATATGTTGATCCTCGACAATAAATATACATATAAATATAAATATAAAATCTAGTACACCCTCAAGACAAAACCTGGCCAAGGATTCTCTGTATTCCACCAACAGGTGGCAAACCAAAACCATGCCTCAAATGGAAAACTCCCAGACACACAACAACAGCTGTTCACTAAAACAGCTCTAACAAAATGTACTATACCAAGATATGCACAATCAATGTTTCCCACATAAGAGTAAAAACTATTAGTTATTAATAATGCAATCCGGTGTCATTAAATGGAGGGGACTGTTGGATATAGTGCGAGCAAATTCAAAGGGAAACTCAACTATGACTCCAGCACAAATGTGCCACATAACACTGGCAACTATGCTCAAACATGACCTAAACACAAACCAAATATACTACATTAATATATAAAGCAATAAATACTAACCAACTGATATTGTAATAACTATTTTAAATCAAAAAGAATAATTCTATACATAATGCTATACAATAAAACCTTCACCAAAACTCAACCAGCAAACGCCCTTATAACGGCATATTAAGAAGGTCAATAATTCAAACCAATAATATAAATAAATACAACACTATAAGGTCATACATCACTTGATAGGAAATAATCAATGCCCTCAGAATTTTTTTTCTTTTTTATCTAGGGCTTGTTATTCATCAAAGACATATCTTGGACCAAATATATGACAAGGCAATCTGATATAACATAAGAACAAATGAAATGTCATTGCTATACCTAAGCTACCACTCAAGAGGTCCCTCAAAAATTATCCACCTTTTAGCACCACCCAGGAGGGGTGAACTGATATTGGATAACAGGGAACTATAGTGCTGATCGCTCATTCAATACCTACATATACCTCTTGCTTTCAATGCAGGTTTTAAAGAAACCTTGCCATTAAGACCAAATCTCTTATCTGCTTAGAGTTGTAGAATCCATGCTAACTTCATGTATTCAGTTCGATTACGAATGTCCCCGAACCTCTTACCCTCACATACTTGCTCAGTCACTAAAACAAGAAAGTATGTTCTTTTCCTACATCACCTACGTGTTTAGCTAAGGGGTTACTGATATCACCTTGTCTTATGTTCCTTGTAAGCTCTCTAATCCTCTCATATAACATTCTATTTATTTTCCCAACATAGAAATGTGTGCATTCAACACACTTCGCTAAATATACTACATTCTTGGTGTGGTAATTGGCTACTACTTTGAAGGTATACTTCTTCCCAGTGACAGGATGCTCAAACGAATTACTGGTATCAATAAAAGGGCAAAAAAGTGCACTTGCCAAATCCATTCGCACCTCATGACTTCTCCCTCATCTTATGACCATAGCACCACATACATTTAAGAGAGCTCTTATTCTTAAAGATAAATCGTGGTTCCTTCCCTATCAATGTATTGATCTCACTATCAGAAGTCAAAATGTGCCAATTCCTTTTAATGGCTACACAAATGGAATTAACACTGTTGGAATAATGCATGCATGATGGTGGAGCATGCCTAGTCACTGCCCTAGCCTGTTTTTGCACTCTCATTGAAAAACACAGCCCCTGATCTGAATAGAAGGGTGCTGCTCTCCCTTCCCTCAATGACATTACTGTCTTTATTTCAGATTCTACCTCAGGTCTATCGTAACTCCTGGTTAGAAACTCATCCCTCAATAAAGCTAACTCTCTATTAAAAATATGTGTCTTACTACTTAACCGTGAGATTCTCATAGCTTGACCTCTTGCTATGTTTCTAAAGATATGTTTAGGATGATTACTGCTCCTTTGTAATACATGGTTATGGTGCACTATCTTTCTATATCTACTCATAGCCAATTTGATACCAGTGTCCCTACTCAATCAAACATCTAGATACTCAATTTCATTATATGATTCTTGCTTAGAAAAACATAGGAAATTTGTGGTCTGCTATAGATAACTAAAAAATTGTTGAAATAAATCTAATGAGCTCCTCCAAATAAAGAAGCCATTGTCCACAAACCTCCTATAGAAGCATATATGGGGAGCATAAATGCTATGCATAAAATACTTGATCTCCCACTATGTGACGATGCTGTTAGTGTAACTGTTCACACATAGCAACCCCATCGCTACTGCTATATGTTGTCTGTAATATTTATCATTGAACATGAAAATATTATTCTCCAAAGCAGTCTCAATGAATAAACACAGCAAGTCTACAAATTTATGATCTCTGATTACATTAGACCCATTTAACAATCCATTGTTAAAAAGATTCAGGAACATATGGGTAAATTATATGAGCAATTTCCAGAAGACACTGTCTCTAATAAACTTGACAATGTAATGAATGCAATCAGGGTTACTGAAACACATCTGTGACAAACTAAAATATGCATATTTCTCTCTACAAGACATAAACTTTCCAGTTGTAACATTCTATATAGAATATGAATGGCAAAATAATAAAAATACCAACAATAGCTAAGGATAACCATAAGGCATTCTTCAGCTATATCCGGAAGGTAAAGGTGGGACCAAGATGTGTGCTGAACTAGCTGTGGTTGGCATCACACACATTGATCCTGGGAAAATAGCTAATCTATTAGCCAATGGGTTTGGCAAAAATTTCACCCCCTGTCCCCTCCAAATATTCCACAAAGCATTCCCTCTACATCTCTTTCGACTTGCATCTCCAAAGAGCAAGTCATTAATGGTGTCTCTGAGGCCAAAAACACAGCTTCTCTGGGACCAGATAGCATCCGGGTTGAATTTTAAATGTTCTAAAACATGAGTTAGCAACTCCATTAGGTACTCTCTTCAGCCACAGCCTGAGAACTGGTTTTGTCACTGCTTAATGGAAAACAGCAACCGTCATCCCCTTTCATGAAGTGGGTACAGCAACTGACCCTGAGAACTACAGACCCATAACCTTAACCAACCTTATCTGTAAAGCCATAGAACAAATCATCATGGACCTTATAAGTAAAGATGTAGGTGATCTCCAAACCTTTGATCCAAAACAGTTTGGCTTTGTCAACGGCAGGTCATGCCTGTTAAACCTGGTGGATGTCTTCAAACATTTCACCAGAGCCATAGACATAGTCAAATCAGTGCATACAGCCTGCCTTGACTTAGCCAAGGCATTCGACACAATCTCACATTTTAGCATCATTGATAAAGTCTCCCAGTTGAATATCAACCCTTGTGCCATCAGATGGGTTGCTAACTGGCTCACCAAAAGATCATACTCAGTCAAAGTTGGGGACTTTACTTCAACCAGCAGACCTGTCACCAGTGGGGTTCCACAGGGGTCAGTGCTGGGCCCCCTATGATTTGGAATACACTTCTCAGAAGTTCAGGCCAAAACAGAGGGGCTGCAGCTGACTAAGTTTGCTGATGACTGCAAAATAGGTACAATAATTGAATCCCCAAACAATGTCAAAATACTTCAAGAGGGACTTACACAAACCAGTGATCTGTGCCAAAGCCATGGACTCAAACTCATTGCAAAAAAAAATGCATTGTCATCCCCTTCAGCAAAAATGATATCCCTACAGACTATCATATAAATAATAAAACCCTAAGTATCAACTCACTAGTGAGAGACTTGGGAACACAAGTTGACTGTAGCTTAAACTTTGACCATGTGTTTACTATGGTAAGGAAGGCATTCTACGTTGCACACCTCATTAGCAAAGGCATTCCCTGAAGAGTGAAAGAGGTCATAACACCCCTGTACTCAACCCTCATCCAGCCAATAATTGAGTACAATGCTCCCTTTGGTATGTACCTTACCAGACACCTGCAGCAACTTGAGAGACCACAGGGATTTCTAACTAAGAAAATTCAAGGTCTCCAGCACATGTCATACATTGACAGACTGAAGTCACTCTCACTGTACTCAGTAGCATACAGACTACTTAGAGGAGACTTGTGCCTGACCTACAGAGCAATTTCTTATCCAAACCTAATGGAAATGCTGTACATCCGCAAGTCAAAAGGGACAAGGGGCACCCACTCCAGGGACCTTAACCTGATATGTCTCGCAGAGGTTGCCACTCCTCTGGAATAAGCTATGAATGCACATCAAACAGAGCCCTTCTATGACCCTTTTTAAGTGTAGCCTGGATGACTGGAAGGGAAATTATAAATTCTTACCAGGAATTTCCCCTATGACCCTCCTAGATATGGGCAGTCATTGCTAACTAAGATCTCAAGTTTTGGCATGATCCTTTATATTGGGTTTCTCTTTTTTACTGGGTACACACTGCTAGGCTAGGTCAATAGCCCAGTAACAAACACATTTTTAAATCTATGAACATTAGCAAGTCATAGAGTTTGACTACTTCTGTCTTAGCACGCAGCTGTGTGATTCTAAACAGATCATTTTACTTGTACTCCACTTACCCTTGAAAAAAAATATGAGATTAGAGTCTGTTGTGATAGTTTTCATTCCATTGTTGTTTTACTGCTTTAACAGTACTGTTGTTGTCATTGGCTTATAATTTGCAAATATGCTGATCTCTTGGATATACTGAATTGGATATAGTTTACATAGGATTTATCGCATGCAATTACATATTTATTTTTATTTTCTGTATCTGGCCCATGTCAGGACTGAAAATGGTTCAGTGGCTAGTCTGCAAC
>NC_056729.1:661982170-661992170 GCF_019279795.1 Protopterus annectens | reverse complement strand
AACACCCTCCACCTAGGAGGTGATATACATTCCAACACTGGTGCTACTCCCTCTCCTCACAAAACCTCCCGCATCCATAAATCTCTTCAACTCTTTACTCTCAATGCCCAAAGCCTCTGTAACAAAGCATCAATTTTTTCATACATGGCTAAGCCACAATCAACCACACATTGTTGCCATCACCGAGACATGGCTAAAGCCCCACATCTCAAATGCTGAAATACTACCCCTGGGCTTCCAAGCCCTTAGATGCGATCGCACACTCAAAAAAGGTGGTGGTGTCACATTAATCTACTTCACCTTGCTCTCCATTATCCCCTACCCAGTGAAATTCCTCAGTTTGGTAATGCTGAAATACTGGCCTGCTTACTTAAAATGAATAACCACAAACGAATCTGCATCATCACCCTATATATCCCTCCTGGAAACAATATCCCAATTCTGGAAGAAATCCTTCTGTGGGCCTCTACCAACATAAATAATGAGACATGCATACTAGCAGATGTAAGCATAAATTGGAACATCAATAACTCTATTCCTACTCAATCCATTAATCTCTTTAACTTTACCTAAATAAGCCATTCTATTACTAGACCAAATAAAACCACTCCTCCAGGCTCTACCTTATACTGGATTCTAACAACCCATCCAAATAAAGTTACAAATTCAGGTACAATTTCTGACTCCATCAGTGACCACCTCCCAGCTTATGCCCACCGCTCTACCTGTTCTTCCCTTCTACAACACCACTACATCCACACACGTAACCTTAGTAATTTAAACTCTAGCCTATTCTCTAACTCCCTCAAACTAATAAACTGGAACATTCTAAATACACTTCCCCTTGATGATGCCGTTCACCACTTTAATTCCACCTTTCTAGACATCTTAAATAGTATTGCACCAACTAGAACAAAAAGAATAAAAAACAACTCTGCCTCATGGCTCACAAAAGATACTAAAAAACTAATGCATCAAAGGGACAAATCCTGGAAACTCTATCAAAAAAATAAACTCCCTGAATCCCTACTTGAGTACAAACAGCTCCGCACCCTCTCAAAAAAACGAATCCTCAGGGACAAATATCCTACTTCATCAAACTCCAGTCTAACCATACTACAACCCCCAAACAATTCTGGAAATCTATAAACTGTCTCCTCAGCCCAGGCACACAAAACAATTCCTGCCCCAACTCCAATAAATCTGATCAAGAATTGGCCTCCCTATTCAGCTCTTTCTTTATTAACTCTATATCTGAATTAACTAAATCTTCTGCCAAAAACTCTCCCTCGTACACTCATACTGCCTCCATCACTACCCTTCCTAACACTAACTCTAATTCCACTCCCATTTTTCAACCTAAAACCCATTTCTACCAACTATGTACAAAAATCCTCTCTAAACTAAAACCCTGTTCTAATGCTCCCGACAACATTCCCTCTATTTTTTATTTCTTAAATATGCTGCTGATGGAATTGCATTCCCTATAAGTATAATAATCAATAGGTCCTTACAAGAATCCTACTTCCCCAAACTCTGGCACACTGCCTATATTCTCCCTATTCATAAAGTTGAGAAAAACACAAACATTTCAAATTTCTGCCCCATAGCCATCCTCTCCCCATCTCCAAAATCCTAGAAAAATGCATTCACCTACAACTAATGCCATTCCTAACTCAAAATCACCTCCTTACTCCTACAAAGCATGGTTTCTGACCTGGGCACAGCACTACAACAGCTCTCCTCAATTTCCTAGATGCAGTTAATCGTGCCAGAGATTCTGGGGAAATAGTATCCACAGTGCTCCTGGACCTCTCCAAAGCCTTTGATAGTGTTTCTCACACCCATCTTCTGAGCCACCTTTCAAACCTAAATCTCTCCCAAACTACCCTCTCCTGGTTCTCAAGCTACCTCTCCGATAGAGCTCAGGCTGTAAAGTGGAGAAAAAGCATCTCCCCTTTTCTTCATACCCCCACAGATGTACCCCAAGGATCCATTCTTGGACCAATACTATTCAACATCTTCATCAACACTTTTCACTCCGCCATTCCCAATACCAAAATAATCCAATATGCTGATGACTCAACTTTAGTCTGCTCTGCCTCTAGCCTCCCTGAACTCTTAACAAAGACTCAAACTCCCTTCTCAACAACTGAAGCCTGGATGCTCCAGAATCATCTTGCCTTAAATGCTAACAAATCCAAAATTTTAATCTTCCTTCCCTCAAAATCCTTCTCTTTCGACAAAACATCTTTCCAATCCTAAGCCAAAATAACTCCCCTATTGAAGTCACCCCCCATGCAAAGTTGCTAGGTGTAACTATAGATGAACACATAAAATTTGATAACCATGTACTCCTAAACATCAAAAAACACACCAAACTGGGTATACTTTATAGGAATAATCGCTTTCCCTCACCTCTTACTAGACGTACTATCACCTCCACTTACCTCCTCCCCTCCCTGATGTATGGTGCCCCCCTTCTAACCAATTAATCTGCATCTATCACATCAAAACTAGAAAACTGCTATAACAAACTCTCCAAATCTGCCACTAACTCCAAAACCTCTTCCCATCATTGCCTTGCCCTTAACTCTCTAAACTGGTTAGAACTTCCAAATTATCTGGACTTCCTCCAACTTACCACTGCTCACAAATTATTCTTCAACCCCACTAAATGCCCTACTCTAAAAAACATCCTAGTCCCCTATGTACCAAACAGAGCTCTAAGATTGGCACAACAAAACCTAATATCTGTACATAAACCCAACCAACCTCCAGGACAACTACTTCTCTCTGTTTCTGTAGCGAAAAAATGGAACTGTCTCCCTCCTTCCCTAAGAATAATAGAAAATATGGCAAGTTTTAAGGCACAGCTTCATTCCTATCTCTCCTCCATTCGGAAATGCACCTGCATTCTTCCAACCAAACAACCCCCCCCCTTTTTTCTCCCTGCCAGTTCCATGTTGTATCTCAAACTACCTTCTGCCAACAGTTTCAATCCTCTCTGATTCCTAAACCCCAATGAAATATTTGCACCCAAGTGTCTATCACTTGGGGGTTCTAGTTCTCTAATGCCAACTTCCTATAATTAGACATGTTCTTCCTATGTCAAGACTATACACACACTTTAGTAAATATACCTTTCCTTATTGTAAATAATCTAGTATGTGTATTAAGAATAAGTTGTTAACTATATAGAGTTTTTTTACTTTAACTTGTATTTCCTATGTCAAAATTGTACTTGTTCTTCCTATGTCAAGATTGCATGTATACTTTTGTAAATGTACCTTTCCTTATTGTAAATAATCCTGTATGTGCATTAAGAACAAGCTGTGAACTGTATACAGCTTTTTTACTTTTTACTTTCTACTTGTATCATAAATCTCTACTGCATTTTGCTTGTCAGAGCTTTTCTCCCCAGTTCTCCACTGAAAATGGGCACACTGGGCCCAGTGAACCTTCCTGGTCAACAAACTGGAAACAAATAAATAAATATATATATATATATATATATATATATATATATACACACATATACATATACATATACATATACATATACATATACATATACATATACATATGGGTCTACTTCAAATCATCAAAGTTTCAGAACATCGAACATATCAAAGACTAGATGATCAAAGTTCTGAAACATCAAATGTTCTGAATAAAGATCACCGTACAGTATGAAACAGAAAATTTACTGTTTTCCTTAGTGTAGTGCAATTTCAGAGTTGGTATATTTAAGTAGCAGGGAATTTTATTTTTAGCTCATGTTCGATGTTTCAGAACTTTGATAATCTGGTCTTTGATCATTTGATGTTCAATGTTCTGAAACTTCAATGATTTGAAGTAGACCTATATATATATATGTGTGTGTATATATATATATATATATATATATATATATATATATATATATATATATATATATGTGTGTGTGTGTATCTGTGTGTGTCTGTGTGTATGTATGTATGTATGTATATATATATATATATATATATATATATATATATATATGTGTGTGTGTGTGTGTGTGTGTGTGTGTGTGTGTATATATATATATATATATATATATATATATATATATATATATATATATATCTATGTAAAAGTGATAACAGATGCAGGACCGGAAAGTAAACTAGTAACCAGACAAGTGTCAGCCAATACAAAGATTTATTTTAAAATTCACCTGCTTTCACCCTGACAACAATACAGGGCTTTTTCAAGTGTGAGTACAAATATAAAATCCAATCAATATATACTCCCATTCATAAAAAAGGCACCAAAAGAATTAAAGAGACACTCTAAAAACATAACAAATATTACATAACAACCCACTAATGGATGTAATCAAAACCACATTTTACAGTTGTCCCTGTACATTACACAGCATATTATGAATTTGTTACAAATATTTAATCATACGGTATTTCATATTGATGTGTGTTAAGCATAAAAAGCTTTTTTAAAAAAATCCCAACACAAAACACAGGAAAAGTATGGTATTTTGAAACATTACACTTTTTCACTTTTCTTTTTTAAAAAGGGCTTAATGGAAATACGGTCGTTTAACCCTGGGGGTTGGGATGCATTCAGTTTCAACTGCCAAAAGGTTTCCCTGCAGCCTAACCAGTTCTCCCAATCTCCCCCCCCTAGAGTCCACACATACCTGTTCCAAAATCCCAAAAAGAAACCCTACATGACTGGGTTCCATATGCAGGTGCCTATATAATGCATTATTCAAGTTTTTCTTTTTAATGTTATAAGTGTGCTTGTAAATCCGCTTTTTTAATGCCCTTTCTGACTTTCCAACATAAAATGCTGGGAAACCTTTTGGCAGTTGAAACCGAAAGCATCCCAACCCCCGGGTTAAATAACCATATTTCCATTAAGCCCTTTTTAAAAAAGAAAAGTGAAAAACTGTAATGTTTCAAAATACCATACATGTCCTGTGTTTTGTGTTGAGATTTAAAAAAAAAAAGCTTTTTATGCTTAACACACATTAATTTGAAATACTGTATAATTAAATATTTGTAACAAATTCATAATATGCTGTGTAATGTACAGGGACGATTGTAAAATGTGGTTTTGATTACATCCGTTAGTAGGTTGTTGTTTAATATTTGTTATGTTTTTAGAGTGTCTCTTTAATTTTTTGGCGCCTTTTTTATGAATGTGAGTATATATTGATTGGATTTTATATTTGTGCTTACACTTGCAAAAGCCATGTATTGTTGTCGGGGTGAAAGCGCTTGTGGTGAATTTTTTAAAATAACTCTTTGTATTGGCTGACACTTGCTGCTGCCTGGACCGTTTATCTGATATATATATATATATATATATATATATATATATATATATATATATATATATATATATATATGTGTGTGATTACTCAATTATGCCAACACACCACAATACTGATGGTAAGAGCGTTGACTGCAACAGGTCGACAATGGAGTGGCAGACAGTCAATTGCACATGCACAAGTAAAATCTTTGTCACAGCCAGGTGTCAGCATTGTGGTATGTCATAGTAATTCAATGGAACCATTTATATATAGATATATATATACACATACATACATACATACATACGTGTGTGTGAGTGTTTATTAAAACAGATGGCAAGATAGGATGGTGAAACTCACATCAAGCTAGCAAAAAAAAAAAAAAAAACACTGACGAATGCCAACTATTCAGAGTGATTTGTATTGTAGTCACATAAATAATAAAAGATGCCAATACATTAAGAATGAGTTCAAGTGAAAACCTGGTAAAGACAGTTTATCCTTAAAAGTTTCATATAACAGTTATGTAACAGTAATGCAAAAACATTTCAGCATGATAGATGTAGTTCTTTTTTTATTTTTCTGAATGCAGCATTTCTTCTGCAATGACTGAAACCACAATGCATATGCTAGAAAGGAAACAGCCTTACACAAGAATAACATTTCACAAGGCATTCTTGCACAAATGTAATTTGCTAAGCCTTCATCACAGACAGCATCTTTCTTCATGTTCCAATAAACAGTTAATCTATAAAGTTCACAAACTCAGTATTTAAGGGCAACACTATATCTGTCCTTCCACAGAACCAAACACCAAGCTTGCAGGAGTATCCAAAACATGATTAAAGCTGCTGTAATTGCATTATCTCTCTTTGTCTGTATCCAGGCAGGTAAGAAAGCAGAAATAGGATGCAATCATTCTATATATTTGTAAATGTTGTATGCAGTGAAAACTAGATCAGATAAGCTTGTCTATATGCTAGATTAATTTATGACTTGGAAAAATGACAAAATCTTTTCCATGTTCATTATAAATAGAGTTTAATATATATATATATATATATATATATATATATATATATATATATATATATATATATATATCAGTCTGTTAGCATTATTACCAGAAAAAAAAAATCTCTACAGCTCGACTACTTCCAGATGTGCCAGTAAACAGTGATAAATTAAATAGGAAAGTGCAACAAGGACAGCAAAGAAAAGCACATATTAAAAAAGGTTACCCTTAAAAAAACATTTTTGGTATTATTATTATTATTATTATTAGTAGTAGTAGTAGTAGTAATAGTAGTAATAGTAGTTATTATTTTAGTAGTAGTAGCATTAGTAATAGTATTAGTAATAGTAGTAGTAGTAAGTAGTAGTAACAGTAGTTATTGTTTTAGTAGTAGTAGCAGTAGTAATAGCATTAGTAATAGTATTAATAATAGTAGTAGTAGTAAGTAGTAGTAGTAGTAACAGTAGTTATTGTTTTAGTAGTAGTAGCAGTAGTAGTTGTAGTAGTAGTAGTAGAAGTAACAGTAGTTATTGTTTTAGTAGTAGTAGCAGTAGTAATAGCATTAGTAACAGTAGTAGTAGTAAGTAGTAGTAGTAGTAGTAACAGTAGTTATTGTTTTAGTAGTAGTAGCAGTAGTAATAGCATTAGTAATAGTATTAGTAATAGTAGTAGTAAGTAGTAGTAGTAACAGTAGTTATTGTTTTAGTAGTAGTTGTAGTAGTAGTAGTAGTAATAGGATTAGTAATAGTATTAGTAGTAGTAGTAAGTACTAGTAGTAGTAGTAACAGTAGTTATTGTTTTAGTAGTAGTAGCAGCAGTAGTTGTAGTAGTAGTAGTAACAGTAGTTTTAGTAGTAGTTGTTTGTTCCAGTTTGAACTTTGTAGCTCTCGTAAAGGTAGATACTACACTACATTTGTAAAAAGGCAAGCTCTTCACAGCATGAACAAACTGAAACTACCTCCATTCCTGTGTAGTAATCATTGCTTGGTACCTAAAAATGTGATGGGTTACTATAGCTTGCCTCTGAGTTTTGTTTTTAGATGTTAACATAAGCACATTATCTTCCACAGCAGCAAACACAGAGTATCCAAAAATCAGAAATGCCTGTAGTGCCAGATGTAGGTAAATATTTGTACATTCTAAAAACAAAGAGCATATGTGTAAATGCTAATGTGCATGTATGTGTGTGTGTGTGTGTGTGTGTGTGTGTGTGTGTGTGTGTGTGTGTGTGTGTGTGTGTGTGTGTGTGTATTTGTTCTTCTGCGTGTAGGGGTCTGTGTTATGTGTGCTGGTGTGTGTGTTAGACCGCTAGAGTGTGCATGTATAGCGATCTGTTTTATGTGTGTGTGTGTGTGTGTGTGTGTGTGTGTGTGTGTGTGTGTGTGTGTGTGTGTGTGTGTGTATGTGTGTATGTGCATGTACCTATGCATACCTGTGTATTTATGTCCAGTACTGTCCTTTCTGTAATGAGTGAAGAGATGCTGAGATTAAAAAACAACTGCTAGAGAATGAAACGATTATTTTCTGTGCTGCTGCTATTCATTAGGCTGTTGTAGTAATTCACCTATTTGCAATGTTGTTTTCTTGTAAGTTGCTGATTCAATATGATCTGTGATTACCTTAGTTTAATTGTAGCCATTGTGCTTAAGGTTAATGCTGAATAGAAATGAAATTATTTTTCCTGTTCTAGTAGTAGGGTGTGTAAAGTGTGATATTAAGGCAGACTCACTGGGAAAAACAATAGATTCAGAAGGAGATGTGGAGAAATGGCAAAAAGCAATGATCACTAAGACATGTGGGATGTGTTACATGCAAACAATAATGCCTGACAAGGTAAGCATTACAGCTAAGTAATGGACCACCCAGGGGTTCTATGAAGACTGATTCTATAGGTGGTGGGCCTCCCCGCCCCTAAAAGGTTTCTAATTTCCCTGTATCATCCACTATGGAGGGCAATACAATGCTTAAAAAATCTGTTAAAATATTTTATATTTGTTGTATTAGTAGTATTTATGTACCCATACACACATAAACAGAAGACACACACACACACACACACACACACACACACACACACACACACACACACACAAATACATCTTTTGTCTTAAGGCTCCATTAGCTTTTTAATATTGTTAATTTCTCCAGCAAATGACCAACTGAAACATAACTACTGTGTAATAAACAATACTCTACTTTATAGTTGAAAAAGACACTTGTGCCCTGGAATAAAACAACATGTAAGTAATATCATCTACATGAGATAATAACAGTCATTTTTCAGGAAAGCTGAAATGAATTGTAAAGTGCAGCACATTTTGAAAAATCACATTGCTATTCATTTAGACCTAGCCATCATCAGCATTACACAAAATCAATGCTTTTTCACTCAAAGTTAGGGTTTGACCATAAGGTAATGTACATTCAGTGGTGAATAAGGTAATATAGATCTGCATAGTATTTGCCGCAGAAGACAGAAGATATTCCTACACAAATGCAACTCGTAAACTTTCTATGTCTGAGTAATGGTGTGTGTATTCATATGCTTAATTAAATGCCATACTGGCTTTGTACTGCAAAATGTGCTTCATGTTATAACTCTGGGCACAAGCAACTGACTCATATTCAGTTGTTTTAGATGTGTATTTGCTACCCACTTGTTTGGTATATAGGCTCGTTCATTGGAGAGTTACTGAAATAATATTGTGAGGTTTAAATACTAGGCCCCATCAATGCTTGCCACTGACAGCAGTGGGAAATATATGAAAGAATGAATTATAACAAAAGAAAACATATACACACACACACACACACACACACACACAGATGGACATGAGGGTGAGTTTGGGTGTAAATATATGATTTCCCATCCAGTTGTCAAGGTTTCATCTGAATGGGGTCAGGGGTGCACTTTTTTTACATGGATGAGGAACTAATTCCATAGTACAGAGATCCTTTGAGATACATATCTGTCTGCCCAGCATGTTCTGTTTATGCCATAAACGAAGCTCATATTCCTGGATCGAGTGTTTGTGGTGCTCTTTGTTTTGTGCAGGTGCAACAGATCCATCAGGACTGGGTCTGAGGAAGCCTTTTAAGCCAGGCAAAGATCCCGTCTCAGCAGCCTGTAGGTGACTGCATATAGAGACAGGGCTTTTAGACAATCAGCGTAGGACAGGGTATTCCTGCCTTGAATTCTCCTGGTGAGAAACCTTTGTGTGCATTCTGACTGTTGCAAGTATCTGGTTAGATACATGCCAAAGGGGACATTGTATTTAAATGACAGGCCGGATTAGGGATGAGTAGAGTGGTACTATAACTTCCTTGGACCTGGAGAACATACTCTTACCTATAAGTTGGGTGTCATAGAAAGATGTTCTTATTATCTTAGCTACATATTGGTCAAAGTTCAGATTGCTGTCTATATATATATTCCCAGATACCTTATCTACTGAATCAATTCTTAGGGACATTTTATCAATGGATTTATTAACATGGCTTGACAGTTTCTAAAAGGGCATTATGGTGCATTTTTCGGCACTGAGTTTTAGGCCTCGGCTTTGGCACCTGTCATTTCTCTGAGTTAAACCCATTTGCATGGACACACACACACACTCACACACACACACACACACACACACACACACACACACACACACACACACACACACACACACACACAC